>NC_045440.1:11989213-11989425 GCF_002776525.5 Piliocolobus tephrosceles | reverse complement strand
TGGGGAGTTATACCTGATATAAATGATGAATTGATGGGTGCTGACGAGTTGATGGGTGCAGCACACCAACATGGCACATGTATACATATGTAACCTGCACGTTATGCACATGTACCCTAGAACTTAAAGTATAATAAAAAATAAAAAATAAAAAATAAATAAAAATAAAAAGTCACAATTATACTTCTTCCCTATCTCCAAATCTTTTTCTC
>NC_045440.1:11878108-11988813 GCF_002776525.5 Piliocolobus tephrosceles | reverse complement strand
AGCCATAAGTAGAAAGCTGAAACTGGATCCTTTCCTTACTCCTTATACGAAGATTAATTCAAGATGGATTAGAGACTTAAATGTTAGACCTAATACCATAAAAACCCTAGAAGAAAATCTAGGTAGTACCATTCAGGACATAGGCATGGGCAAGGACTTCATGTCTAAAACACCAAAAGCAACGGCAGCAAAAGCCAAAATTGACAAATGGGATCTCATTAAACTAAAGAGCTTCTGCACAGCAAAAGAAACTACCATCAGAGTGAACAGGCAACCTACAGAATGGGAGAAAATTTTTGCAATCTACTCATCTGACAAAGGGCTAATTTCCAGAATCTACAAAGAACTCAAACAAATATACAAGAAAAAAACAAACAACCCCATCCAAAAGTGGGGAAAGGATATGAACAGACATTTCTCAAAAGAAGACATTCATACAGCCAACAGACACATGAAAAAATGCTCATCATCACTGGCCATCAGAGAAATGCAAATCAAAACCACAATGAGATACCATCTCACACCAGTTAGAATGGCAATCATTAAAAAATCAGGAAACAATAGGTGTTGGAGAGGATGTGGAGAAATAGGAACACTTTTACACTGTTGGTGGGATTGTAAACTAGTTCAACCATTATGGAAAACAGTATGGCGATTCCTCAAGGATCTAGAACTAGATGTACCATATGACCCAGCCATCCCACTACTGGGTATATACCCAAAGGATTATAAATTATGCTACTACAAAGACACATGCACACGTATGTTTATTGCGGCACTATTCACAATAGCAAAGACTTGGAATCAACCCAAATGTCCATCAGTGACAGACTGGATTAAGAAAATGTGGCACATATACACCATGGAATACTATGCAGCCATAAAAAACGATGAGTTTGCGTCCTTTGTAGGGACATGGATGCAGCTGGAAACCATCATTCTTAGCAAACTATCACAAGAAGAGAAAACCAAACACCGCATGTTCTCACTCATAGGTGGGAACTGAACAATGAGCTCACTTGGACTCGGGAAGGGGAACATCACACACTGGGGCCTATCATGGGGAGGGGGGAGGGGGGAGGGATTGCATTGGGGAGTTATACCTGATATAAATGATGAATTGATGGGTGCTGACGAGTTGAGGGTGCAGCACACCAACATGGCACATGTATACATATGTAACAAACCTGCACGTTATGCACATGTACCCTAGAACTTAAAGTATAATTAAAAAAAAAAAAAAGAAAAGAAAGGCTACATTATCCCACAAATGGTTAGGAAAGGTGACTCACTCTGTAACTCACTTTGTGGTATTTGTTTTAATGTGGGGCTCTGGAACCAAACCCACAACATCTCCCTAGAAGGCCAATATGATGGCTTCTCAGCTGTAGAGAACCCAGTGCTCATTTTGCTCACATCCCACAGCAGCTATCTTCAGTAAAAACTTCCCAAATGCTTTCTACTTTTGTAGCTCCCCAAAACTGAATTCAGCAGCACTGATGAAGTACTTTTACAATACTCAGATCCGTTCTAGTTATTTTTGTCTAGGAACAAGAAAAATGACCTGAAAGGAATCTGTCCTGAGCCCCAAAAAGTTATCATAGAACTTATGTTTTAGTGCCTTTTTTTTCCTATCTCCAAAGCACTACACATTCTTATCGTAAGTCAGAGATAAGTAGGTACCTGGGGTTGTTTTTAAGGATCTAATCCAAGTTCTGATTCTCATTTCCTCCTCTTTGGCTGACATTCTCTGTGTGATAGTTCATTTTATGTCAACCTAACTGGGTCAAGGGATGCCCAGATAGCTGGTAAATCATCATTTCTGTTGTTTCTGGGAGGGCATTTGTGGGGAAGATTAGCATTCAAATGGGTAGACTAAGATCATCCTGACCAATGTGGGTGAGCATCATCCAATCTGTCGAGGTCCCAAACAGAAGCAAACATGTGAGGGACAGATCAATTTGCTAACTCAGCTTGAATGGAGACATCTCTCTTCTCCTTCCTGGAGCACTGGCACTTCTGGTTTTCCAGTCTTCAGGTTTAGATACCCTTGCTGCCTTCTCAGGACCTTGGACTCAGACTGAGTGTTACACTCAGACAGCAAGTCATGAGACTTTTCAACTTCCATAAACAGCATAAGCCAATTCCTATAATACAGTCTGGGTTAAGGGAAAAGAGTTTTTATAAGCAAACGTTGTCTCTGTGTCATTGAAGTAAAAGCCATAAGCAGCAACCCTTCCCCCAAATCCTAATTTTTCCATAAAACATTTATTATCGACTAGCTACATATGAGGCTTTGTACAAATAAAAGTTAATAATATGCTCTCAAATAATTTACATTATAATGACAGTAAAAGTATTTCTTGAGTGTGTATCAGTGAAGTCGCTATTTTATGTTCCTTATTGTAAGAGGGGTTAGAGAAATAAGGAAAGGTATTATATTTCAACACATTTAAGATGCTATAAATTTTAGGTTGTACCATTAATTTTATGCATCAATAAGGGGGAAAACATCCACAGTTAAACCATGAAATATTGTTTATTATCTCGTACATTCTAATTAAAAATGCAATAAAATGTGAAAAATGTTTGTCTTACAATCAATGAAACAAAGTAACTTGTTCAAGGTTAAATATCTAGGGGGACTAAGGCTGTAGAAGCCGCCAGTGGAAACTTACGCAGTATGAGACACTCGAAGGAGTAAGCTGGAGATGTTGGGCTGCCTTCCAGAACAGATGCCCAGAAACGGCATTTATCTTTCAGATTCTCCCACAGCTTTAAGTCTGCCATGTACATAACAACCGAATATTTTTATTTTATTGACGTCCCAGAGTTGATTGTCAAGTAGATGCTAATTTGTATAACCAAAGCTCACAAAATACTTGCTAGAAGGTCAATTTATTAAATTGTCAAGATAACTATATCAGTCAATACTTGCTAACTGAATGAACCTGTCCAATTTGTTTCTCCTCAGAAGCAAGTTTTATAGGAAGATACATTTTCAGGAAGTTCCCAAGTTATAAAGTGTTATTCACAGAATTGTTTGCCCTCGAAATTCATATGCTGAAGCTGTAACCCTCAGTACCTCAGAATGTTTGAAGATACGACCTTTAAAATTCAGATTCAGTTCCTTATAAATTCTGGATGTTAGTTTTGTGCTGGATGCAAAGTTTGCAAATTGTTTTAGTCAGCGTTCTCTAGAGCCACAAGACTAATAGGATAGATGTAAGATGTACATATGAAAGGGAGTTTATTAAGAAGTATTAACTCACATGATCACAAGATGAAGTCCCATAATACGCTATCAGCAAGCTGAGGAGCAAGGAAGCCAGTCAGAATACCAAAACCGCAAAAGTAGGGAAGCAGACAACACAACCTTAAGTCTGTGGCAGAAGACCCAAGAGGACAAGTAAACTACTGTTGTAGGTCCAAGAGTCTAAAAGCTGAAGAACTTAGAGTCCCATGTTTGAGGGCAAGAAGCACAGGAGAAAGATGGAGGCCAGAAGACTCAGCCAGTCTAGTCCTTCCCTGTTCCTCTGGCTGCTTATATGCTAGCCATACTGGCAGCTGATTTGATGGCGCCCACCCATACTGAGGGTGGGTCTGCCTCTCCCAGTCCACTGACTCAAATGTTAATCTCCTTTAGCAACACCCTCACAGACACACCCAGGAACAGTACTTTGCATCCTTCAACCCAATCAAGTTGACACTCAGTATTAACCATCAGACAAGTATTTTGTCCCATTCTGTAAGTTGTCTGTGTACTTTGTTGATGGCTTCTTTTGCCTCAGAGATGTTCTTTAGTTTAAGTAGGTCCCAGTGTCTATTTGTGTGTGTGTGTGTGTGTATGTCTGTGCGTGTGTATGTCTGTGTGTGTGTGTGTGTGTGTGTTTGCTTTTGAGATCATAGCCATAAATTATTTACCTAGGCCAACGTCCAGAAGAGTATTTCCTCAGTTTTCTTCTAGGATTTTTATAGTTTGAGGCCTTACATTTAAGTCTTTAACCCATCTTGAGTTCATGTTTGTATATGGTGAGAGTTAGGGGTCCAGTTTCATTCTTAAATGAACAAGACAAAAAAAAATAATAAAAAAAAAAACCTCGTTAAAAAGTAGGCAAAGGACATGAACAGACACTTCTCAAAAGAAGATATACAAGCAGCCAACGAACATGAAAAGTACTCAACATCACTAATCATCAAAGAAATGCAAATAAAAATCACAATAAAATACCAACTTAATCAGAATGACTATTAGTAAAACCTCAAAAAATAACAGATGTTTGCAAGGATGGAGAAAAAAGGGAATGCTCATGCACTGTCAGTGGGAATTTAAATTAGTTCACCTTCTGTGGAAAGCAGTTTGGATATTGCTCAAAGAACTAAATCAGAACTACCATTGGACTCAGCAATCCGAGTACTGAGCACATACCCAAAGACAATGAAATCATTCTACCAAAAAGACACACACATTTGTATGTCCATTGCACCATTATTCACAATAGCAAAGACATAGAATCAGCCTAGGTACCCATCAATGGTAGACTGGATAAAGAAAATGTGGTCCATATACACCATGGAATACCACAGAGCCATAAGAAAGAATGAGATCATGTCCTTTGCAGAGACATGGATGGAGCAGGAGGCCATTATCCTAAGAAAATTAGCACACACACAGAAAATCAAATAACACATGCCCTCACTTACAAGTGGGAGGTACACGTGGACATAAAAATGGAACAAAATAGATACTGGGGACTCCAAAAGTGGGGAAGCACGGAGGAGGGCAAGGGTTGAAAAGTTACCTATTTAGTACTATGTTCACAAGAATATAAACCCAAACCGCAGCTTCAAGTGATATATCCATGTAAAAAATCCTGTAAATGTACTCTCAGAATCTTTTTGTTTAAGTTTCAAAACAGTAAGTTTCATAAAGGTGATTAAGTTTAAGTGAATCTTTTAGGATGAGTTGTAACTTAATCTGCCTAGTGTACTTGTAAGAGGAGGATATTTGGACACAAAGAGACACTAGAGATGCCCATCTACACAAAAAGAGACTTCATGGGGATACCACCAAAAGGCACCCATCTACCATCCTAGGAGAGAGATTTCAGAAGAACGAACCTCTCACCACATTTATCTCAGAATTCTAGTTTCTCGGACTCTAAGAAAAACATATTTTTGTTGTTAAAGTTACTCATTCTATGGTGCTTTGTTACGACAGCCCTGGAAAACTAACATATCAAAGAAAAAGAAAAATGTAATTAGATATATGAAACAAAATTTTAATAGACCTAAGCTCTTTGAGTTGAGTCATCTGTTTCTCCAAGTAGTCATATACTTGGCTCTGAGACCAAAAATAGGATAAAAGTAATTGGCAAAGCTGATGGTATTTCAATGGGACTTCAAGTAGAATTTCTTTTGTAAAAAAGACATTGAAGTTGTGTTTGCAGAAAGCTAAGCCACGTACACTGGAGCTACATTCATTCTACTTTGTGAAAAACCCTTAGGAAAATCCAGTTAAGGGATTTTTGTACATTTCTAAATAATCTACTGTGTCTTCATTTCCAGTATTTACTCTCCGATATCATTTTTAATTTTACAGTTTATCTCTTATATCTATGTACAATCTATAAAGCATGCATAGCTATAAACCAACATCAGATAAATATCATAAAATCAAAGGGCCTTCAGAGAGACAAAACTCTATTCAAGAATGATAAAAAGAATCAAGAAAATGGTGTTGAAGCATGGGCAAGATTTTAATAGGTGGTAATTTAGAGGTAAGTTATTTTAAACTTGAAGAAACCTCCTAAATAAAAGAAAGAGCGAAGTATTGATTATAATCACATAATTAAATACATTGTTCCTGAAATAATATTTAAAACTAAGACAGTAGAAGCAGCTAGGCCTGAGGTAGAGGACATGTGTTAAGGCCCCTGAACAGAAGGGAAAAAATTAATGTCTTTTGGAAGACAAAAGAGCAAATGGTGATATATCCATACAGTGAAATAACACTCAGCACTCAAAAGAAAGAAACCACTGACACTTGTGACTATTTGCTGAATCTCAAAGACCTTTCTCTCAGTGAAAGAAGCTGGTCTCAAACAATTACATGCTGTATGATTTCATTTATGTGGCATTCAAAAAAAGACAAAACTACAGGGACAGAGAGTAGACCACTAATTCTCGGTGTTTAGAAACAAGGAAAATGTAACTAATAAAGAGCATAAAGGAGTTTTTGGGGTGATGAAACTGTTCTGAATCCATTACTTATGATGGTGTTTATATAAATACCTGCTTGTGGTAGTATGTGTGGAATCATACAAGAAAAGGAAAAGAAGTTTGTTGTCTATTTTAACAAACAATATTTTAAAATGTGAATCAAGGAACAGAAAACGGATGTGTAGACATTTATAATTTAAAGAGAATTTACTAGATGAAGCTATTAGTTTAAGAGAAGGTAAGAGAGAGAAAGAATGGAAGATGTTCAAAGGTTTAACCCTGGGCAGGTGGATAAGTAATTCTTGTGATAGTAACACAAAAAAATAGTGAACTAAGAGAGAAGATTTCAACAGTACAAGAAAAAGGAAAATTTGGATTTAGTATTTTTTCCTATCGGGAAAATGCTCTGGAGATCAGAGGGTTTGGAAATACGGATCTGGGATGTAAAAGAGAATTTAAAAAGACAAAACAAGTTAAAGACATAGATTTTCGAGTCCACCTGCTTAGAAGAGCTAATTGGAAGGATAATCTTGGAAAAGGTCACTCAGCAGGGACCATAAATGAATAGGAGGATGAAATCTTGGAGGTGTCAATTTTAAAAGAGTAAAGAGTTTCTACTGAATTCTATTCTGAAAACACCAGCCTAGCAAGTGACCTTCTCAAATATCTTACAATATTCTTTTGGCATTATGTATCGGCTTCATATTTTTAAAACCAATATACGGTCACCTTAAAAAAACTATAAACAATTCTGAGTATTTACTCAATATGTATACATAGGACACCTACAAGGTACAAGGCAGTGCTGGATGATACAATGTTACTATTTATTCCTTCGAGACAAACCTGGGCTCTTATTACCCTCCAGGTGTCTAAATGGAAAATATTATCCAGGCTTTCCAGCTACTTGCTCATTCTTGCAATGAACAGAGGTGACAGATTGAAGTACTGACTGTGGGTGTGAAAGATGCAGAGTGTAATGTCTCATAGATTGGATTTTAGACAGATGGAACTGCAGGCTCCTTTACTACAATACAATGTTTTTCTCAGAAAATGTGCCCTAAACTTCACTGTTTCATCACTTCTGTTATAAATAACCTCTAAAAGCTTCTCTGTTCTCATAATAAGATTCTTTCCCAGAAGCCTGCATCTTGTTTTCTTATTTTTCCATTGCTGTAATGTATTAATATAAGTCACGCCAGCCTCCAAGTCAGACTGAACGACTCATTAAGATCCATGCAACTTTCGAGAATGGATGCATGTGATCAACCACCTAAACATTTTTGAAAGTGTTGATTTTTCATACTGATGCCTTTTCGTGTAAGAATCCTAAGAGACAACTGAGGAAAAGCTTTCTAATAGGGATGGAGTTGTGATTAAAACCTCAGAAATTGTATGTTGGAGACAATTTTAAGACTAAGTTACAGAAAAGAAGTTTAGAGATACACCTTTGTGTTCCTGCTTATAAAATCACAATAAACTTTATGAAATGGGGCCTTAGTTATCTACAAGTGTTCCAAAATAGAGAAAAAAAACTGATGGAAGTTTTATTAGTGCTAATATACGTAATATCTATACTAGTACTAATAAAATATATATTTTAATATATAGTATATAATATAAGCATATAGTACTATATATAGTATATCATCTATTAAATACTATATAGCATTAGATAGTATATAATATATAGTAATATATAATATACATCAATATATTCTAATATTTATAGGATGACAGAAATGAGATGTACAGATTCTCATAGCAGTGGTCCTTTCTCTTTTTGTGAAAGAACTACCGGATGCTATAGATTAGTTTACTTAACCTGCATTTCACCTTTCTTTCAAGTATGCAATTTTAAAATCAAAACAGAACATGTTTTCCGGATTCCTTTGAAGCAAGGGTTCTAGAGGCAAATTAGATATGCCAATCATATGCCCGGGCATGAAATTTGGAAAGCAAAAGTAAGGTAGAAGCCATCTTCCTGTCACATTTTGTCTGCCTCTGCTTGGAAGCCTGTGGGGGAAACAACAATTTCTCTGCAGCAATTACTCTTCAACAGCCTCTTTTTCTAGCTCTGTGCTGCCTCAGTCTGGAGTCACTAGCGCCATGTGGCCACGGAGCATGTGCAATGTGTCTGGGCCAAACGGAGATGTTCTGCAAGTGTAAAGTACACAGTGGGCTTCCATGTCTTACTATTCCCCAAAATATAAACAAATAAAAATCAAGTAATCAATTTTCATATGGATTGATAATTGAAATATTTTATATATAAGTATAATCATATTAATTTTGCGAAATAAAACATGTTAAAATTAAGTTTACCTGTTTTGCTTTACTCCTTTGTTTAATGAGGGCACAAGAAAATTTTACATTACAAATATGTCTCACATTATATTGCTGTTAGTCAGCACTGCTCTAGCGTAGCCAGAATAGAGGACGCCATTATGTAGCTTCTCTATCCATCATCTGAGTTCCTGGATGGCAGCCGTGGACATTGATTCTCTTGCTTCTTGATGATTCTGTGGCCATGGAAGTGGGCTCCTGAGTTTGGCTTAGCTTCTGTGGTGACCTCAGTGGCTCTCCTGATGGTTCTACAAGTCATCTCTATGGGTGCTACTGAGAGCCCCCTCCTTCAGTCTTTCTATTTTGTAAACATCCACTTTTCTGTATTTATTCCTTGTTTAAAATCTTAATGTGTTTTCTGTTCCTTGCATTGAATCTTTATTAAAAAAGACAGACATCTTACATAATAGGATCAATTTCCAGAATGGAACTCTTCATTTAGGTTTGTATTTTTAAGTTTCTAAGGAAAATAAAATATTTTTAATAAACCTTCTAAAGCTATGGGAATATCCTTAGTATGTGACATTGTCGGGGGAAGGCAGCTCATTCTTTTTGCCTGAATACACACTTGTAATACCTGTATTTGCATACTCCAAACAAAAGACAAGCCTGTGAAACCTCTCAAATGATTTTTTAAAAGGTACCTCTGCAAGTAATACTATTCATCAAAACAGAGTTTTAAAGAGAAGACAGAAGTAAAGGAAGAAGAAATGAGATGGCCCCAATCTGACATGAACCATTCCCTGACCAAATCTGATTTCCATGATAAGGGCCTACGAAATTACTTGCCATTTTTCTCATTTTCAGCATATCTTGAGGGCATCCAAATGGTGACCTCCCTTCATGTGTTCCCCTGTTCCTGTTGTAAAAGCGATTTATGAATCTGCCCGGTTATCACTGGGATCATTCTATTTTATATAGAGGTTGTTGCCTATTTTCCATACAGGATGCTTTATCCAGTAGTACTGGGCATTCAGTGATGATATCACAGCACCTGAAAATGGCTACCCTCACTAGTATAGTTCCCCAGGTTTCTTTTACAATCACAGGAAATACATGTCTCATCCCCAGCCATGCACGATTTTAGATGTAAATCAAGAAAGTGCTAGCCTCTATCTGCCATGGTGGGGAAGTTCATGAGTTGCTTAAAGCCAAAGCCAGTACAATAATTACTTATGTGTGCATGCACGCACGCGCGCGCACACACACACACAGACACACACAGTGGATTCCTTTCAGACAAGTTCATTTATCACCTACCCTGTGTTTGACAATGCATTAAAGATCATTTAAACAAAATGCAGGGTGCACTAAAACATCATTTGCTAGGAAAGGAAAAAAAAATCTAATTGCTGAATTAGATTTTTTTTTCTCAATTTCACATTTCAGATTTCATTAACCTAGTCTTAGCTATTTACATTTCTTGGCAAGATGTCAAATGTAGTAATGTTGGGGTAACAGCTAATGGACTACGTAAGCACAGACAAAATGTAGAAAAGTATGATACACTTAAAGATCATGGAATTGCAGGCTGCTGTGAGTTTCAGGCCTAAGCTCAGCCTGTATTTATGCTGGGAAGATCTCAAGTTATCTGATGGGCCTAGAGATGTATAGATTTTGCATTTGATATTGTATGAAAATCCAATATATATCCAAAGTAATGCCACAGATTTACTTACAATATTGAAGTAAGTGGAAAAGAGGAAAGAAGACAGAGGAAGAGAGAAAGAAGAAAATGCAAAGTCAATAAATGATGCAGTGATTCAAAGAAAGGAGGCAACACCCTACAGAGGGAATCAGAAGCAAAAGCAGTTAAAAAAGAGCACAAAGAATAGGGTGGAGAATAAAGAGATAATGGCAGGAAATTAGTGAAGAATTCATATTCCTCAAACTAACAATTCAAATGCTGTGTTCCTCTCCTCTGTTACTACCCATGTGGACCATAAAAACAAGGACACACAATTCTTGAAGACAATCACTCCCATAAGAGGCACAGAATAGACACAAGGAAGTGTGCAGGAATGCAGTTCAATTCAAATTAACCTGCTCCACACACCTTACTCTGGACTAGAAAGAATCTGTGCATTAGGAGGAAGAAAACTGGAAAAAAATTAAATAGTAAGGAGGATTCCTTTATGGCCCACTACCCAGGAGTAGAGGCTAAACCTGGGAGGAGGAGGGAACACTATGAAAATCTTAGAAATTTCGAGACTCAAGAGTAGATCTTATTCAATGTCCTGGAGGAAAGATTTTGGAAAGCTGCAGTCATACTCTTTCTCTTCCTACAATTGGACACTGAATGATTAAAAACAGAATGAAAACAAAAAATATAAATCAATGGAATGCATATACACCCCAGAGGACCCAAATCCTCAATGCCCCGCATCTGCTTGCCCCTGCAAATCTGCAGCATAGAATACATTTTTGAGTTATGAGAATCCCAAGCTATGAGTTAACAGAATTAACAGGGTAAGAGAGTGAATGTACTTAGCAGATTGACTCCCACAACGTGAAGGGATCTGGCTCAAAAGGGACATGTGGATGAGTCACAAAGATGGAGCATGATGAGGCTGCATCATGGTTCTTCACTAAAATCAAGAATAAGGAAGAACACATGCATTTTTTTTTTTTTTGAAAATTAATATAGCCTCACATTTAATTCTCACAATAGTTGTGCAATGTAAAGTATCATCTCCTCAATTTTCTGATGAAGATGCCTAGATTTATCAAATATAACTCAGGTGGTGTTTATTAGAACTGGAATTCAAGTACAGAAAGACCCAATTATATATTGCATGCCCTTCATAGTACTCCATACCACCCCAGGCTTTGTTATTACTTGCTACGTGTTTACTCAAAAGTATTTATTGAGTTCCTACCATCTGTCAATAACATAATTGATACATGAGAAGAAAAACATTTTTTGAAAACTTGGAGCCTGCTATCTAAAGGGGAACACAGATATTAAATCACTATCAGTACTGCATATTATGAGAACATGTAAGAAGTGAAACCTAAACTAGTCTGAGTTAGAGAAGAGGCAACATTGAAGCTGAAATTTGAAAGACAAGGAATTAGGTAAGGCAAGGAGCAAGGTTGTCATGTGAAATACAAACAGCCCAAGTATTGCACAGAACATACTTATATTGAAAATTATTTGCTGTTTATCTGAGGTTCAAATTAACTGACACTACTCCACAAAAGAGTAGAGGGTAAGTTCCAAGAACAGAGGAGAGCTTGCATGAAAATCTTGAGTACCAACACATACACGTGACAATTATGGGGGAGGAAGATGATATTGCTTTTTAGTTTTTGTTTGTTATTGTATTTTTCTCTATTTCTTGTGAGCAGTCACGGTTCAGAAACAATGATCTATAACTATAGGGCAACCCTCAAACTTGTGTCCCACTTCAAACTTCTCTACATTCCAGATGTTCCCTTTCCATCACACCCTATTTGCAATGCATCAGAAATGGCATTTAATTCTTCCACAAACATACATCTCAGATATGTGTTTAATACTTCTGTCCGTACTACTTCTGATCCTGCAAGAGCATGGGCATTTCTTGTTTCAGATGGTGCTGAAGCCTTCTAATCTCCATATTCCTTCTGGCTGTGCCTTCCTTCTCCTTTACATTAAAATACAGAGTGATCTTCTCAAGATCTATGCCAGGTCATATCATTTTCTCTCTTCAAAACTTTCAGTGAATTACCCCTGTATTGAGAATGACATCTAAGCTTCTTTTCCAAGCCCTCGAAGTCCATTCATAGATTTCCTTCCCATATTTTTAAGCTTATCCATACCATTCTATGCCCAACTTAGAACATTTCAGCTCTTTGATTGTGGAAACTCTTTTTTGGTAAATGTTCTCCGAGCTCTTCTAAATGCTGTTAAGAGTGATTTTAGAGATTTAAAAGAGTAAGGGTGACAACTCATGATTTTAAAAAGGTAAGATGTGATGGGTCTCAGAAAACGTAAGAAAGAACTGGGCCTGGACAGAAAACTTCTTTTGAACATGAAAAGGTATTTGTAGCCACAGCTTGTTATGCTGATATGGTAGTTAACAAAATAATGGCATCTATTAATTTTTTCTATTCCATAAGAAGTAGAATCACTGGATGAGAGTAAGAGGGAGTTAAGGACCTTTGAAATAAGAAGTGAACTCCAATAATTATTTTTAAATTACCACTGTTAAATATGAAGTTGAGCTAACTAGAAAAATACCTCCATCGTGACTGGAAGCATTATACATCAGCTTCAGGGTGATAATGATTTATAATGGAACCAACCATCCATGCATGTAGCATGATTTTCTATAGCTGTTCAGCTTTCAAAGACAAGTATTGAGACTACAGATAACTAAGGTTCATTAAGCTCTTTGTTAATCATGAAAGCGGCCTGTAGCTTTTCCTGAGCCCAACCTGGCTCTCTCTGAGGCAGTTCTTTGCTTATCTAAGACAGAGTCTGAAGGCTCTCCTGTTTGGTACCCTCACTATTACAGAAGAGCAGGCAGATTTCAAAAAGACATGAGTCCAAGACATTTTTCTTCTGAAACTCTATTTTCTGCTAAAGTATAGGTCACCATGCCCTATTACAGCTGAAATAAGTCCTCTTAATATCCTGTAAAAATATGGTTTAAATTCTTACCTGCACACTGAAATCTCATGGGGGGGAAAAAAAAAACAACCTTTAAATACCAAGGCCTGAGCTCCATGCCTAATATTGTAACGGAATTGGTCTACCGTGAGGTCACAGGGAGTTTTAAAAGTACTCCAGGGGTGTCTAACATGTAGCCAATACTGGGGACCTGTGATCAGAACACGCGCTCTACAGAGGATGCCTAGTTTCAATTATCTTGAAGAAGTCTGAGACATGCATATTTACATATCCTACTTCTGAAGCATACAATTCTGAGGCATCAAAGTAGATACACAAAAAGTTTATGAGAACTAAGTTGTCGGGCCCTACTGATATGAATCAATATACTGCATTTAGGCTGAGTCCATAATTTAATTGAAAAGTAACTCATATGTCTCAAAACCAAACTCTTACTAGTGAAAGAGCAATTATAACAGGAAGATTTTTGGTTGAGGGGGAAAGGGAAGAACTAAAATAGAAGACATCTAAGTCCAATCAAATGCTGGTCACTTTTGAAAATTAAAAAGATATTTTATCCAAACATTTTAACTGCTCCAGGTTTTTCCCCCCACCTTGAAACTTTGTCAGTAAAATTAACATTACATAATGAAACGGAGCAAACTCATTTGTAGCTGATTTGAAAATAAAAGGTACTATTAAAGTTTTTGACAGCAGGAAATCAAATTTGTAGTTCTCCTTGTCAGATATGAGAGAATTCTGATGGGCCAGCTACAAAAATGGAGACGATGACCAGGCACGGTGGCTCACGCCTGTAATCCCAGCACTCTGGGAGGCCGACGCGGGCAGATCACCTGAGGTCGGGAGTTCGAGACTAGCCTGACCAACATGAAGAAACCCTGTCTATACCAAAAGTACAAAATTAGCCGGTTGTGGTGGCACATGCCCGTAATCCCAGCTACTTAGAGGCTGAGGCAGGAGAATCACTTGAACCCGGGAGGCGGAGGTTGCAGAGAGCAGAGGTCACACCATTGCACTCCAGCCCGGGCAACAAGAGTGAAATTCCGTCTCAAAGAAAAAAACAGAAAAAAGAAAAAAAGAAAAATGCAGATGATGATCACAGGTCTTTCCCATCTCAACTTTGATGCAGTCTGGAGTACTAATAATTTATACCCGGCCATACTTCCTCCCATCTAACCATGTGATGTGACTCACAATGTCTTGAATTCTAATAATTCTTCCATTATCCATTTCTGATTATTTTCCCAGAAAACCAGACTATGATTGTGTTTTGAGACAAGCACAGTTAAAGGTCATATTCAAAAGTTACAGCAAAAATTGGAGAATAATTCAGATATAAAGTTTTTTCAATACTTTCTATAGTGGAGAAGTATAGTATCAACAAAAAGGTTCAAACATTTAATTGCATTTGTGTATATAGTGATATCTCTTTGTTTAAGTTAAAATTTTCTGATGACTGATGGTATTAAAAATATGTAACATAAAATTGGTATTTGTTTATCTTCTTGTGAAGTTCTATTCAAGTCTGTCCATTTTCTATACAGTTTCTTATTTATTTGTAGGAGTGCTTTATAGATTCAATATATAAGATCTTTGAGACATGACTTACAAACACCTTCTCTAACTTTTCTCTCTCACAGTGATGTCTTTGACGAACACAAGTTGGTACTTTTATGCAGTGCAATTAATCAATTTCTAACTGTATGGCTAAAACATTTTCTTCCCAGTATAAGAAATATTTCTTTCTGCAATGTCATTAATATATTGTTTTGTTATATAAGTTTTATTATCTTACTATTCACACTTAGATAATAATCCATCTGGAATTATTTTGTTTATGGTGTGAAAAAAGGTCAAATATATTTTATAGGAATATTCAATTGACTGTAACAATTTATTGAAAATGACATTATTTTCTAATTGACTGAAGGGTCCCCTTTATTATAAGTCATGTGATACAGTGTATATCGATGCCCTCACAGACTTCGGTGGTGTGTTTGCTTTTACTTATGCTACTTTCACACTGTTTTTACCTTTTATAGTTAAAAAACATGTATGCCTTAATATATAGTCACCTAAGTATTTTAGTTTTGTTATTATTCTTCAAGATTGCCTTGACTATTCCTGGTCATTTTTATCCTAAAGCTTTACTAAAACTTTTAGAAAAGATTGTAAATTTTCAAAAAAAAGAAAAAACTAGAATTTTTACTGATAATGCATTGATTCTCTAGATTAATGCAGAGAAAATCAACATCAACCAAAGACCAACTTTTTCTATTCACAAACACTGGCTATCACATTATTAATTAGGCCTTCTACAATGTCTTTTAATAATTTTCACTTGTTTTGTTCTTTCTTCCTCAGTAAAGGTCTTGCTCATCTAGGTAATTGGTGTTATTAAAAATGACATATTTAAACATTTTTCATTTTCTAAGGATTGTTATGAGAAATGTAACTGATATTATATATTGACATCATGCCACACTATCTTGTTAACTTAAAATGTTAATAGCTGTTTATAGATTCTTTGAGTTTTTATATACAGAATCACATCGTCTACAAATAGTGACAGCTTTTTGTCATTTCTTACCAGCTTCGTATTCTTTTTTCCATAGTGTGTTGATGAACAAGAACTGCCATAACATATTTAATAAGATGGGTAACAGGTATTGTTTTCTGCTTTATCTTGAAGGGAAATAGGTAATTATTTTAAAAATAAATATGATATTTGCTACAGGTTTAGGGATTTTGATAGAACTCACGTGTTATAAAGTCCACATATTAACATGTACAACTAAATTTTGAAATATGTATACACCATAAAACAACACAATCAAGTAATCTTTCCCTCCTGTACTTCCCTCCCACCCCTTTCCCATCAGTAGATAATGACCATTCTAGTTCTTTCCATTAAAAATTCATATACCTTTTTTGATTTTCATGTAAAAGTCACCAGATAGTAGGTATTCTTTCATGTCTGGCTTCTTTCACCCAGCATAATTATTTAAAGATCTACCATGTAACATTTATCCATAGATCATTCCTCTTTTACTTTTTGGTATTACATGGCATAGATATAGCACAGTTGTTTATTCACCTATAGGTGGACATTTGGGTGGTTTCCAGTTTGGAGCTATTGCACCTAAAGCAACAAAGAACATTCAAGTACAGCTTTTGATATAGGTATAGATACAGATATATAAAGATGGTATATTCCTTTTGTTTTCAATAAATTATAAGCACATACATTTATCATATATAAAATACGTATTTAAGTATTTAGGATTGAGATGGTTAAACCAGATGGTGCGTCTTTAACTTTCAGAAAAGCACTAAACCTGTTTTAGATGTACAAATTAGCTCGTTAGTTGCTTTGTCTGTTTAGTGGTTCTCTACGTGGTTCTCTAAGGTGATCTGACTTATTACAATGTCATATGAATTTGTATATTAATCCCCTTCCAGGGTAATGTAGGACCTTAGACACTTCAATTCTATTTACCTGCTTGTCCCTTCTTTTTATTATTAGGTGTTTATCTCTAGGTACATGTCTTAAGCCCAATAGGATCTTATATAATTGTTTGAGACAGTCATAACTCATTTTGATTTGACTACATTTTCACTTTTTCCATTGCTTTTCATTTCTCCCTGTGTTTTCTTGTTTCTCTTTGGGTTTATTCTTTTGCCTTAGAAATTCTGTATTTTCCTTTTTAGTCCAGGTCTGCTAGCAAATTCTCTTTTCTTTTTTGTGTGGACATCAGTTTATATAACCTTAATTTTGAAAGGAACTTGCTCTAGGTATGGAATTGGCGTGGAGTTTTCCTGCATTTTTTAGGTAACTTTCCATTTTCTCTTGGCTCTTTAGAAGTAAGCCTTCTTTATGAACGTGGCTCACTGAAAGCATTCTGCTAACCACTTTTAAGATTTTTTCTAAAAGATTTTTATTATGTACTCTTCCTGCTTGTGGTTTTCATCACTTCTCAATTCTACACTATGCTTGGTGTTTCTTCTGTTTTGGAAAAATCTCGTTTTCTCTTCAAGCTTTGTTTCTCCTTCATTCCCTCCTTTCTGTCTGGGATTCCAATTATGCATACTTCATACCTCTTCCACTCTTACCACTATTTCTCACCTTCATTTGCTGGACATTTTTTAAAACTGTACCACAATCAAGTTCATAATCATCTTTTTTCTGCATCCAATATGCTCTATTTAGTTGCAGTTGATGTATGATTCCCTTTTAGAATTTCCATTAATTCTTTTATTAGATATTCCTATTCCTATGAGACATTCCACCTGGTCATCTTTTCTCCTGAACGTAATAACCACAGTTACTTAAATGTCTGTGTTTCACAACTGCAATCCCTTGATCACTTGTGGGTCTTTTCTATTGTCTGATGTTGCTATTGTTTTTATTTCTTTGTATATATGGTGATATTTTTGTTGATCTTTGGATATTGAGCATAAAAAATTCTAAAAGTAATGGATGACATTTATTTGCCCCAGAAATTATTCATCTTATCCTCTGGTATGAAGCTAGAGTGGTGTCTGATTAACTTAATCAAATAAAGGAGACTGAACTGACTCTAGGCTGTGTTGGAATTTTCTAGCTGTCACTCAACCTCTGGTTGGCCCTTGCTCTGAGATTATTATCTTAGAGGTATTATGTGAGAGTCAGTATGTTTGTCTATACATAATTGGTGCATCCTAAATTGTGGTCTTTTCAGTATAGTTAGAGTGTCAAAACCTGCATTCTTCTTTCAAAAGGCTTTCTGAATGACTTCAGTCTTCTTGCACTGCTGTTTAATTACAGAACACATTTATAAAAGAGGCAAAATCTCAACTATTAGGTTCATGACTCTGTGTCACCCTTGCCTTCATGATATTGTTCTTTCAAGTCTTATCCTACTTGAAAATCACAAACTTGAATATTTGTCTTCCTAGACACAAGATACTTCCAAAAGCACTAGGGGGATTTCTGCTTCTTAGCAGCAGCCTTCGTCCAGGGTTCACAGCCTGTTGCCACACTCTGAAAATCAGCACATGCCTCAAAGGCTGAGGGAGACTGCAGAATGCTGTCACTCTTTTCCAGTACCTTCTTTTTCAGGTTCTTTGCCCTTCAATGTCTGGCAGCCTCGACTGCTCTTTGATGTCCCCAGACAGATGTATTTTAGATTTTTATCTGGCTTTCCTAGTTGTTCTTTATTGATCACTATCTTAGCAGGAAAGGAATTCTGTATAAAACTCAAATTTTAACTAGAAAAAGCCAGATGCCAACATTTATTAAGTTATTAATTTAATGTTCAAAATTCAAAATGTGGACCAACTGACCTCCATAATATTCTTAGATATATGTTCAATTGTATTGCTTCCCCCACCTTATTGGATAAATTTTGAAGCTAATCACAATGAAGACATATGCAAGCAGGTGAAACAAGAGGCAAAATAAAATCTCAAAAGTGTATAATTTCTTCAAAACAAAAAGAATAAAAGTGCTTTCTTATATAATTTTAAATCACAATTGGAAAATAATAAAATATTCTGTACTATTTACTCTTCACTATAAGTGTTTTAACCTTGTATTTCAATATTAGCCCTTTATTGTTTGAGAGTTAAATGCCATTTTAATATGGTGTTTAAACATTGTAGGAGAAAGATATACTAGTTTTTATTACATGCCTATTGGTTTTTATTCTGTACTTGACTAAGGTCACATTAAATTTGTTTCTTTTTTAGAAACTAGTTTTTGTATGGAATCTATCTACAAATTTATTTCACTAAAATCTCTTCCAAAGCCACTTTAGAAAACCAGTACAAGAATTGATTGATTTTCTTCAAATCTAAGTTGATCATGATGAATATACACCCTGTGCCTAAGTTGAGTTCATTTATTTAGGGAAAAGGTCACTGAAATCAGTTGTTGACTTTTTACTTCTCAAATAACAGTCTGAATTTTATGTGACTGTAACTTCAAATGCAGCACTGAGAGAGATTAAACTGGAGTAGTCAGTTTTACTAATGAAGTTACATCTGTATAAAACACATCATTATGATGGCACATACTAAATGTGGTTGTAGCTCCGTTAAACTATACAAACATTTTTTTATGAATTAAGAAGACTGATGACAGAAGTACTATCTTTCATATTTATCTTCTTACAGAAGAAAAATATATCATACCATCTGCCTCCTCAATCCCTGTTTGCTCACTTGTCACTCTGTGCATAAATTGCTCAGGATACTATTTTGTTCAGACCTTGAATCCATACTCAACTCACAAGTGTCCTTTCCTAGTATCTTTCTCGACACTTATAGCTCCTCCCATCCTCTGCTTGTTTGGTCTGCGTTCTTTCAGCTTCCTAAGCTCTTTTCCTAATATTGTATTTCTTTCACAATGTTCTCCAAGGGAGTAAATGCCCTCCTTACTGTTGGTAACAGTTCTAGCAATCCCCCAACACTTCCTAGTGACTTTTATCATTCGCATCTCAGATCTTTTGCTCTCCATGACCCATTTCCAGCTCAAAGAATGCCATCATCCTCATTAAAGATTCTTTAAAGTTCATATTACTAAATCTCTTCTGTATGATATTTGTTTCTATCTTATTCAGCCACCCAATGATGTGGTAATGATCCTGCTTCCAGTGATTACAAAGAACATCCACCTCCTAGAAGTGATCAAAATCACCTTACATTCTACTTCTGTGGCCTTCATTCTCATCCTTATTTCATTTCTCTCATCCTTATTTCACACTCTAACATTCACTGTCATATTAGTCTACTTCCTTGCCTTACTTTGGGCTCTTGTTGACACTCATCCCGTTAAAGACCCATGAACATATCTATTACCATCTGACTAACACTCTAGAGTCACTCTCCTCTCCATTCCAAAGGGCATACTCAGTCAAATAAATACTGAATTTTCATCCTCTTTATCTGCTGCCATTAAGTTTTGGGAAAGTCTCACCACTGTGCAAGTTGACGTCAATAATTTTTGTTTCTACCTTCTAGACCCTTTCTGGCTTTTCAACAATTTTGTGTCAGTTTGTTTCTAGTTGTCTTCCGCAAAAATTTTAAAAAGCCTATTTCAAACATTTTAACTAACTTCCTCTGAACTGAAATGTTAGGTAGTTGTAGAAAAGAAGCACGTTTATTGAAATTCCAAAATGGACAGGGATGAAACTAAATTGTTAACAAAGCCCAAGATACAGTCTGTCCCCACCTCTCTCTAATTAGCCATTGTCCTAGCCTCTGTGGCACAAGGGTTGTGGTCTTTTAAAAACGTGTGTGTAAGGCCGGGCACAGTGGCTCATACCTGTAACCCCAGCACTCTGGAAAGGCAAAGCTGGTGGATCACCTGAGGTCAGGAGTTCAAGACCAGTCTGGTCAACATGGTGAAACCCCATTTCTACTAAAAAATACCAAAAATTAGCTGGGCAAGGTGGCACATGCCTGTAATCCCAGCTACTCCGGAGACTGAGGCAAGAGTATTGCTTGTTAACCTGAAAAGCAGAGGTTTCAGTGACCCAAGATTGCACCACTGCACTCCAGCCTTGGCAACAAGAGTGAAACTGTCTCAAAAAAAAAAAAAAGTGTGTTCATCTAACTCAAAGTAGTCATTATACACATTTAATAATTTACTTTCAGACTTCAAACACATTTGGTAATATTTTCTAAAGTTGTTTTTTTTTTTGTTTCAACGCTTTATTCCTCTATCAAAAACCTCAGTTTCATTTTGCTCCAACTGAAATCAACCACACTTTTGCTCAAAAACACATCTTATCTCTTTGATGTTTTCTCTCTAGTTGGAAATTTTATACATAAAATAAAGTTTTATACAGAAAATGTATAAGCCTTTTATACAGCAAGTAAAGGTTTTTGCCATCTTGAACATAGAGTGGTAGAAAAGGCTGTACAGTGTAAACTGAGGCTTTCTTACTAAAACAGAATTCCTGAATAACCAAGGACACTCTAATATTAACAGAATCATCACCTTGTTGAGAAAGTCAACCCATTAAATATAAGCTGCCTAAAATTTCTCATCTCTGCCTTTTTGATGTTTAGAAGAAACTAAAGATTATAAACACAAAGAGGTTTGCTACATTAGGAATTGGTAACAAACAGTCAATACAATTATACTTTCAAAAATAAATTTTATTGTACATATTTAACGTATATAACATGGTGTTATAGACTATCTATAGATAGTAAAAGCATTCCTATAAGTAGATTAACATATTCATCATCTCATGTAGTTCTGCTTGTTTTTGTGGAAAAAGCAGCTAAAATCTATTCATTTGGCATCATCCCCAATACAAGAAAATGTTATTGCCTATACTCCTCATGTTGTACCTTAGATCTCTAGACTTCATCTAACATATCTTCTTTGTATCCTCTGACCCTGTATCTCCTCATTTCCTCCCCACTCCCACTCCCATCCCTAGTAACCAATGTTTTATCCACTCTTTGTATAATTGATTTTTCTTTTCTTTTAACTTTCACATATAAGTGGGATCATGCAATATTTTTCTTTGTCTGACATTTCAATTAACGCAATCATGCACACTGTGGCGAACTGAAAGGTCTTTTTTTGGAGACTGTATAATATTCCATCATACCAACATACACACACATATACACACACCACAATTTCTTTATCTATTCATTCATCAATGCTTCCATATCTTGGATATTCTGAATAATGCTACAATGAACATGAGATTGCAGGTATCTTTATGAGGTGGCAATTTCATTTCCTTTGGTATTTGTCCAGAAGAGGGATTGCTGGCTCATATGGTAGGTCTATTTTTAATTTACTTAGAAATCTCTATTATTGTTTTTCTAAAATGGTTCTACCAATCTACATTCTCACCAGTAGTGTCCAAGAATTGCCTTTTCTCCAAACCGTCACCATCATTTGTAATCTTTTGACATTTTGATAATAGCCATCCTAATGAGGAGTGTGAGGTGATATATCATAGTGGTTTTGATTTGTATTTATCTGACGATTAATGACATTGAGCACCTTTTCACGTATCTATTGGCCTTTGTCGGCCTTGCTTTGATCAATATCTATTTTCGGTTTTCGTCAATTTTTACATCAGTTTAATTGTTTTTCTACCATTGAGTTCTAAGGTATTTTATCCATTTTTAGTTGCTTTTCATAGGATAAAAGTCCAATTTTAATCTTTTGCATGTGGAAATCCAGTTTCACAGGACCAGTTTTTGAAGAAACTATCCTGTTCCTAAGGTTTATGCTAGTGCCCTTGTCAAAAATTAGTCGACTGTGTATGATTGCATTTATTTCTGAACACTGTGCTTTGTTCTGCTGGTCTGTGTGTTCATTTTTATGCCAGTACCATACTGCTTTTATTACCACAGTTTGGTAACATGATTTGAAGTCAGGAAGTATAATGACTTACAATTTTGTTTTTCTTTCTCAGAATTGTTTTGGCTATTTGAGGTCTATTTTTCTATACAATTTTGAAATTGTTTTCCACATTCCTTTGAAGAATGCCACTGTATTTTGATAGGGATTGCACTGAGTATGTATATTGCTTTGGGTAGTATGGACATTTTAACAATATTTATTCTTCAATCCATAAGCATTTCTTTATTTGTGTCTTCTTAAATTTATCAATGTTTTATTGTTCTTATTGTAGAAATATTTCTGCTTCTTGGTTAAATTTATTCCTAATAATTTTATTTTTGATATTAACATAAATGGATTTTCTTGGATTCACTTTAGTCAGATTGTGATTTGTGTATAAAAATACTCCTGATTTTTGAGTGATTTTGTATCCTGAATCTTTATTGAATTCATTTATTAGTTCTAGTAAAATTTTTTGTGGAAATTTTGGGAAATTTTTAGCATATAGGCTCATGCCATCTGCAAATACAGATAACTGTAATTCTTCCTTTCCAATTTCTGTTTTCTTCTTGCTATCTGATTGTTCCTGCTAGTTCTTCCAGTACCATGTTAAATAGCAGCAGCAAAAATGGGCATCCTTGCCTTGAATTTAATCTTAGTGGAAAAGCTTTTCGTTGTTCCCCCATTGATTATGATGTTAGCTGTGGGTTTTTCATAGTTTTCATTAGGTTGAGATAATTTCCTTCCATACCTAAATTATTGAAAGATTTTTAATAATGATGTCAAATGTGTTTTCTGCATCGTGATGATCATGTGATTCTAATCTTTCATTCTATTTGTGTGATGTATCATATTGATTCATTTGTGTATGTTAAACCAGGCTTGTATGTCAGGAATAAATTCAACTTGATCATGACATATAATCATTTTGATGTATTTTTGGATTCGGTTCCCTCATATTTTATTGAGGATTGTTTGTTTACATCAGTGATCATAAGAGCTATTGACTTGTAGTTCCAGTTTCCTTTCCTTGTGACACCTTTGTCTAGCTAAGGATCAAGGTAATGCTGGCCTTATAAAATGTACTTGAGACGTATTCCTTCTAGATTTATATCGTGGAAGAGTTACACAGGTATTGGTGTTAATTCTTCTTTGACTGTACGCTGGAGTTTGACTGTGAAGCCATCTGCTCCTGGGAGGGATCTTTTTGGGAGGTTTTTTTATTATTGCTTCAAATACTTTATTTGTTAAGCACATATGGACTTTTGATTTCTTCCTGACTCACTATCATGCTTTATTTTTCTAGGAATTAATCTGTTTCCTCGAAGTTTTTCCAATTTGTTGCCATAACTGTTCATAGTACTCTCTCACGATCCTTTTAATTAAACACCTTTCATCATTTCTTCATTTTCATTTTTTATTTTACTTGAGTCATCTTTTGTCAACTATGTTTATGTTTTGAAAAATAAAACTCTTAATTGTTGTCGTGGTTATCCTGTTCTCTATCTCTGTTTCTATTTTTACTATGTCCTTTATTCTGCTAATTTGGGGTATAATTTATTCTAGTTCTCTAAGGAATCATGTTAGACTATTTGAGATCTTCTTTTTCAAGGTAGATATTTATTGCCATAAATTTTCCTTTAGAAAATAGGTTAATAGGTAAGGAATTACTACCAGCATTTTGTTATTTTCTGGCTTTTTTGTAGCTTTTTATGGCTTTTTCCCTCTCTTGTCAGCTATCTTTCAGATTTGATAATTTTATGTACTTAGATTTTGTTTCCTTTGTTGTTATCATTTGTTTATCTGCTATAGTTTTTATTCTGTGATTATCATGAGGCTTACAAAAAAATCTTATAGTTATAATCAACTATTTCAAACGTGTAAGTTTTGTCACCTACAAAAACTCTGCACTCTCCCGCCCACACATGATTTTGTCACAATTTCAATCTTTTTATATTGTGCATTCTTTAATAACTTGTTGTAGCTGTAGTTATTTCTGACCATTTTTGCTTTTAACTTTTATACTAAATATATGTACAATTTACATATCACCATTACAATATGTAATTCTGAGCTTGACTATGTATTTATCTCTACTAGTGTGTTTTGTACTTTCATATATATTCATGACAATAATTATTACATAAATCATGGAAACGTGTCAGTGTATTTAAGTGTACTTAAATTTGAAATATTGCTAATTAATAAACTACGCATGTAACTGAACAAAATAAAGGGAATAAAAAGACTAATACCATCCTCTCTCCCCTACAAAAAAAAAAAAAAAGAAAAAATAAAGATAAATTATTGAAATGTAAAAACAAATAGAGACTATAACAAAATTAAAAAGCTGGCTCTCAGAAAAGTCTAAACAAATTAATACACCTACTTCAAGTTTAATCAAGAGGAAAAAAGCATACAATATTTGGAAGGAAAACTAGGCCACACCTAAACACAGAGAAGAAAGTTTAAAAGTTATAGGCTGTATTAGAATAGTCCTTAATCTAGTAATTTTAAATGTCTGGATGTGTCAAAGAAACCATGTTTCATATTTTCTATAAATCAGAAGTAACATGAAGTGCTTCCTTCTAAAACACTGACAGCTGCTGGGGGAAAGTTATTTGTGTCTACACAGAGTCAATATTTAGGAAGGTTAAATTATCAAAACAGTGTATTGATGATGACATTTTCAATATATAGACAAATAATATATACATATATTTTATTCCAACTTCTTAAATGATGTGTATTTACAGATTCCACAATATTTTCTTTAGCCTACAAGGGAAACGATCATATTGTAGACTTCCATCTTCAGTCATAATAAACAATGTCTAGAATAACCCTCCCACTGTAAACAAACAGAAAAACTGACAATATGTACTTTATCAAGTGATTTCCAAACATTAGACAATATAGGAGTGTGATTTATGAGAAAAGGAAAATAAACAAGATGGCAAAAGTATGACTGATTGCCCTGATTTTCAGCCCGTAGGCAATTTCTGGAATGTGGTACAAGGACTGAAAGCTCAAAACAGAGCCCAGGAGTCTCACCTTTAAGTAAACAGAGATCAAATCTGAAAAGAGGACAGCTGAGAATATGCAGGAATACTACTAGAGAAAAGGGAAGTAAACAACAAAAGCGTTCCAGACATCAGTATAGGGTCCCCTAGAGTTTCCGTCTGAATCCCGATCTTCACATGCATGGGGGTAATGCCTATGACACAGAGCAAAAACAGTTTCTGGTGAAAGAACAGTTATTCAGGGGGGCTATAAATTGAATAATTCCTGCAACTCACACAAGACTAGAAAACATTCAACTCCACACTGAGGAAAATGGAGCAAACTCAGTAAATCACAGGATGTTTGCTAGTAATGTTTTAGTCATGTGACTAAATTAACCTGAGGGTACAGGCAATTTTGGATGTACTTCTCAAAGAGCTTAAAAACAAGCCTCAGAAAGATCACAGTAATATATAACTTAAGTATCAATGAGACAAAATCCAGTGCTTTTTAAAAGAAAACAACAACAACAACAACAATAAAAATCACTAACTCCTTTAGAATAAAATGGAAAGTCTGACTTTCATTCAAGTAACTCTGGACTAGCAAAAAAAAAAAAAAAAAAAAAAAAGCAGAAAATGTGATTCATAGCCAGGAGAAAAATAAGTCAGTATAAATGGACCCAGAAATGACAGAGGTGATAAATGATAGAAATTAAAACAGTTATTATAATAAATATACTAAATGTGCTCAAAGATTTAAACAAAAACATGAATATAGTAAGAGAAGCAGGCCAGGCACAGTGGTTCATGCCTGTAATTCCAGCACTTTGGGAGGCCGAGGCAGGCAGATCACCTGAGATCAGAAGTTTGAGACCAGCCTGACTGACATGGAGAAATCCTCTCTCTAATAAAAATACAAAATCAGCTGGGCATGGTGGTGCATGCCTGTAAGCCCAACTGCTCGGGAGGATGAGGCAGGGGAACCGCTTCAACCCAGGATGCATAGGCTGTGGTGAGCAGAGATCATGCCATTGCACTGCAGCCTGGGCAACAACAGCAAATTTCAAAAAAAAAAAAAAAAAAAAAAGTATCAGATATAAAAGATGAGACTTAAAAAAAACTTCTACAAATCAAAACTGTAATTTCTAAAATGAAGATTTCACTGAACAAGATTACCAAGAGATAAAACATTACATAAGAAATGATCAATGAACTTGAAGATAAAGTAGAAAATATCCAAAATACAGAAAGAAAATTTGAATGTATAAAAAATAAAACTGAACAGTGACCTGTAAGACAAAGGTCAAAATTTGATGAAAATTGATAGTCCACAGATCAAAGATGCTAAATGAATCCAAAAGAATTACCACATACAAAGAAACCTCAGAAAGAAAAAAAGAAAAAAGGAGGCAGGGGCATATTCTGTACCCAGGAAAAAGTAAAATTACAGACTTCTCATTGGAAAAACTGTAAGCCAGAATAATATCTCACTAAAAAGCTGAAAAGGAAACAAACAAGACTGTCAAACTCAAATTCTATAATTGGTTTAAAATATATTTCAAAAATTAATGCAATAAAGACTATGACAGGCAAATGAATAAATAAACACAAAAACCTCTGAGACGATTTTAACTTGCAAATCTACAAAACATTTTATATGGTATTCTTTGGGAAGAAGGAAAACAAAGCCCAATGGGAACTTGCATATGCACAAAGGAATCAGGAAAGCCAGAAATGATCACTACACAGGTAAGCTAAAGCATTTTTAAGTCATAGTATCTTCTCGCATTTTTAATTTCTTTACAAATTTAGTGACTACTTAAAGCAGAAACAATGACACCGTATTGTGATATATGTAACATATTCTATTTTATTTGTTCTTTCATCTTTCTTTGAGACGAAGTCTTGCTCTGTCGCTCAGGCTATGTATGACAGAAATGGCAAAAAGGACAGAAAAGGCGTAATGTTATAAGGTTCCTGCATTACAACTAAAGAAACAATATTATTTAAAAGACAACTGAGTTAGTGAGTTGAAATCTTTGAGCAATCCCTAAAAACTAAATACAAGGACAATAGTGAAGTAAAGTTGGAGCATATAAATAGTCTCAAAAAAGTGGGAAAAGAAGAAAAAGGGATAAACGGGCTGGATAAACCCAAAACAAATAACATGATTGGACACTGAAACTCAATTATATGTACGTGTTCCAAACGTATGTTGTCTAAACAATCCAATTTAAAGTCACATTTTCAAGTTAGATAGTAAAAGATTTATATATTCTACAAAAAAGTCACTTAAAATAATCACGTATTTCAGTGTAATGAAAATGACTGAATTGCAGTCAAACATATCAACATGGATAAGTCTCAGAAGACGTCAAATGATGTTTAGAAAATAAGTTGCAGATAATGTTTTAAAGATCTATTAATATAGGGGAAACTATAAACTCAAGCAAAATCACGTCCACAAAATTCAACCTCTGGGGAGGAAAGGGTGAATCAGCCTTGTTAGGAGCCAGAAGGAACATCAGCTGTAGCTGATAAGGCTCACTGGCAGTTTCAAAAAGGTTAATTTCATTGTTATGCTTCAATGTGTATTATATTAATTTATGTAAATGAATAAACTGTATACCCATTACAGATAATATCATTACTATCACATTATGAAGGATATATCATAGAAAGACAAAAAAACACACACAAAAATTACATCGTAGATGCTTGAGACAGCCTTACTAAAATAAATGAGTGTTCTTTTTTTTTTTTTTTTCTGGAAGGACTCACAAAAACCTTACACTTGTATAATAAAGCAGAGATTAGATTTAATCTTAGGAACTTATTTCAAATTGATTCATCAACTCAGCAAACTCCTTTGTTTAACCACAGATTTCTTAATAGCTCACACTAAGACTTTTCAGAGTATACGGGCTATAAAATATTTGGATTCACAAAAAAATGTATTCTTATGGTGCAGAACTTTTGTTTGCTCTTCTAATGGTAGTTGAGGAGAATTTGAGGGAAACACTACATTTAATTTTAATGTATCCTTGTCTTAACAAAAGGAAGACATACTCTCCGGTTCCACAATCCTTCCTGGCTGATTTTTCAACACTACCCTTCTTCTGAATTTAATCTTTAAGAGGTAATTTCATTGTACTTTGACCCGCTTTTCAACTCTCTTTCCAAGTATATGTTACATGCCACTTATCCAGACTCTTAGTGAGATAAGCCTCTTTGTATTTTATTAATGATATAGCTTAAGCTGCATCTTATCAGCATTACAGCCACTTAAGTGCTGGTGTGCTCCCAAGCCATGATTATAGGTCCAATCCGTGATCGTCCATATTTTAAAATTTTTAATTTTAATAACTAACCACATCATAGATTTTAAATTATCTGGAATTTATGTGTAGCAGTTTTTCCAATGTACATGTAGCATTTTTCCCACGAGAACATTTTATTCCCTTATCTAGAATAAAATTGTGAATCAATTAGTTCTGTAAAACCATAGTTCTTTTATATTAATTTACATTAAAATGTGTAACAGAGTATTGATTGTATTAATATCAACTTTAAAATGTTAGCCAAATAGCTAATTTCTAAAATCAATTGGGTCATTTTATATATTAGAAAAGTTATAGTCACAAAGTGATCAAATACAACTCTGCCAAGCTGGCTGTGTTCTATTTCATTAGGAACTACCAAGGAGAAATACCAGTGTTCTGGACATCTCTAAGGCTTTCAAGTATATCACAGCAAGCACCATTTAGAAACATTTAAATGTTCTGGATTCTCTCCTATGGAAGCAGATTTCTGAGACAGGGATTTCATGCAGGAACTTCATTGGAAGTGCATTCAGAGACAGCTGTAAGGCAGTAAAGAAGACAAGACTGAGCAAAAGGAGACGTTGAACTATGATACAATTGCTAGATATTCATTAGCTGGGAATGACTGCGTTAAGCCTTAAAGGAAAGTTAGAGTGGCCTACCACAGAATGTGTTCACATGAAGGACACTCAGATTTTCACAGGGATTATTTTCCAGCTTCAGGAATGAGGTCATCTACCCAAAGCCTCCAACATATTTGCCACATCTTTCTCATTTAAGATTAATGGATTTTGGCTGGGCACTGTGGCTCACATCTGTAATCCCAGCACTTTGGGAGGCCAAGGAGGGTAGATCACGAGGTCAGGAGTTCGAGACCAGCCTGGCCAACATGGTGAAACCCCTTCTCTACTAAAACTACAAAAATTAACCGGGTGTGGTGGCGGATGCCTGTAATCCCAGCTACTCGGGAGGCTAACGCAGGAGAATTGCTTCAACCTGGGAGGCAGAGGTTGCAGTGAAGTGAGATTGTGCCATTGCACTCCAGCCTGGGCAACAGAGTGAGACTGTCTCAAAAAAAATAATAATTAATGGATGTCATTGGTAAACTGGACTCATGTTACACAGGATGTGTTGATGGAGCAGGCCTTTTCCGACTATATTATGAGAGAGAGAAGAATCAATGTAGAACTCAGCAAGACTTTGAATGTGTAACGTCACTATGGTATGAAAAATTCTTTTAATTTCCTTCCTGATAGTACTGGAAGAAGTTATGCTAGATCATCAGTCACGTATTAGTTACTCAAGGCTTCATTGGCAAATCTGGCAACAATATCACATTTATCACTGTAGCTACAAATGAGGCTTCTCCTCATCTAGGTTTATATTAGTCCACTGTTATCACCCAGAACCTATGAGCCAGATTGTGCAAACTACATGAGGATGTAATGAGGACCATTGTCCCGGTATCATTTAGGTCATTGAAGAGAAGAACACTAATATCTGCCATTCTACCTGTGATACAATACAGATTTTATTGGTTTGGCTAGATTTACATACCACTACAATAGTCTTACCCTATAGGCCAAAAAAATTATGTTTCACCAACGATACAACATGTTCACTCCAATTACACACATGGATCAGAGAAAGAGCCACTTCATTGACACAGAGAACCCACAAATTCACTGTGAACCAGACTTTTGTCAAGACTCCATTTATTATCTAGTCTCCATAATCCCTCTTTAATGTAGGGGAGGGGTAGGATAATGCTTTGGTTTCCCTGGATAATGTACTTATACTCTGTATCCAGAAGTCGTTGAAATGTTTGAGTGTTCTTTTCCCAGTATATATCCAAGTTAATGTTGTATTTCCTTTGGGGATGACTTGAGGAAATCACTTCAGTGTACATTTGCTATGGTGTGTCAAGGTTCTCCCTGAGGGCAATAGTTCTGGGTCTGAGAATTGGCTCAGGTCCAGAAGCTAAGCAAAGGATTCTTTTTATTGGTGTAATGACCTTAAGCTTCCTGAACTTGATTTATTTTTCATCCTTGATTCTTTATTGTTGTTGTTCAGATTAAGAAACTCAATGTTTCCCCATCTCTCTTACTCCTAGAAACACCATAACCTGAAACCTATTTCCAGAGCTTTCTGCATGTCCAGCCTTTGGACTGGCTGGGGCCAGTGTTGTCAGTAGTAAAAGAATTTACCAAGGCAGTCTTAGGTAAAGAAAGGCAGATTTATAAAAGAAAGTGTAAAAATATGTTACAAGAGTGCAATGGGCTGCACAGCAGAGAAAGGGCTCTCTGTGAAGAGTCAGGGGCTAGACGGAAGTTTTATAGGATTGTGCTGGAGGGGCCAAGTGTGGACCAAGTTTGAACTGCTGGGGCTACATGCTTAAGGAGGTATTTGGGAACAGGATGTTGTGCCAGCAGGTGGTCTGTGTTTAGTCATCCCTCAGAACAATTGTTCTCTGTGACCTGGAGCCCCTTATCTTATTAGGACTTTACAGCCTCCTGGACTATAACTTTAACATTTATATGATGTTTGTATTCATTTCACTATTTACAGTTAAAAATCACTGTCTAGTCTAATGACAAATTTTGTATTTATCTCTTCATTTCTATTAACACCTACATTTTATTATTTTCAGGTTCCATCATCTATTAAAGTTTCTGCAAACTGATCTCCTACTTTCATTCCAGTCTAAAGATTATAGCCACCACTGAAATTCTTCACAATCCTGGTAAAACTCTCACTAGAAAATAATTTACAACGATGGCAACTGTGCTACTTGTCAGTTTTCCTGGGTCTATCTGTAGAATATAGTTGACTGGTAGATTTCCCAGTCTTATGCAGTGTGCCCCATTCTAGTCTGCCTATTTCTCTGGAGTATTTTCTGTCTTACTCCACATTCTATTGCATTAAGTGTGTGCCACTGTTTTTCATTTTTGCTTTTGATAGTGTTTTTATGTAAACTGGATGTCTTCCTCACCCAGTTTTATTACTGAAGCCGCCTTAATCTGATGTCATTGTGTTCTAATACCACGCATCCTCTTCCAATTCCTGCTGATAATACATATTGCCTAGGGCCTACAACTCTTTTAGTACAAAATTCCTTTCTTCCCTTAACCAATCCAGCACTTCCTCACCTGGACTATGCTGTGACTTCACCTTAATTATCATTCCGGTGGCCAGGAGGAAAGATAGGGGCAGAGTCTGGGGTTGGGAGCAAAATGGTTCTCAAGACAGAGGCTTCTCCATCATTTTCAAGTAAGGAGAGAGAAGTATGAGCCATTGATATGACAAAGGTTCTCGAGTGCATTGACCTACATGTCTCAATTCCTCATTTTTTAGTTTTCTGATTCTAAATTAGGGGTTTGGATTGCTGGGGTTGAGAATTCAATCTTCTCTAGAGATCAACTACTTTAAAAATCATGCTGCTATAAAGACACATGCACACGTATGTTTATTGCGGCACTATTCACAATAGCAAAGACTTGGAATCAACCCAAATGTCCATCAGTGACAGACTGGATTAAGAAAATGTGGCACATATACACCATGGAATACTATGCAGCCATAAAAAAGGATGAGTTTGCGTCCTTTGTAGGGACATGGATGCAGCTGGAAACCATCATTCTTAGCAAACTATCACAAGAACAGAAAACCAAACACCACATGTTCTCACTCATAGGTGGGAACTGAACAATGAGATCACTAGGGCTCGGGAAGGGGAACATCACACATCGGGGCCTATCATGGGGAGGGGGTGGGGGGAGGGATTGCATTGGGAGTTATACCTGATATAAATGACGAATTGATGGGTGCTGACGAGTTGATGGGTGCAGCACACCAACATGGCACAAGTATACATATGTAACAAACCTGCACGTTATGCACATGTACCCTAGAACTTAAAGTGTAATAAAAAAAAAAAAAAAATCAAGTCCTGGGCCTGATCCTCAGCTTTGTCTTCAAAGATGAGGGTTTTGTTTTTATTTTGTATGCTACCAAGGGACCTCTGATTTTCACACTTTGCCTTAAATTGGTGATAATCATATCTAGTTTTTTGGTGTCTTTTTTCAATGCATAAGTTTATTCAACAACTGTCATCTGTTTTCTTCGTCCTTAAAATTATTTCTAATCCTATACTTCTCAAATAACTGAAAGCAATTGCATTCCATTTCAGTGGCATCCCATCTAGTGATAATATTAACCACTTCACACTACAGCATGCCAGAGGAAAACCAAGCCACCAGGGTGTTATTGCCATCCAACCAGTGGGTGATCCAATTTACCAAATTTTATTATGATGCCTATTTCCGGGACAATGTCTGGTACCCACTATCTTAGATAAGGTTTCCTGCAAAGAGATTCTAATATGAGAGTTGTCAGCAAGAGGTTAATTGAGAAGTACATTTAGGACCAGCATATGTGAGGAAGCAGTAATAGTTGAATAAGCAAAAGTGAGGATGTGAACCATGTTACATTTACCACAGAGACCACAGAAGACTCAATGGGGAAATTTGAGTCTGGGATGGCCCTCTGGATGACAACGCCTTTGTAACTCTGCATCTACCAGTCATTGGATGTGCACTGTCTTGGGAAAAAGGATGCAAACTTGGTTGGAGCAGCTTTTTCTTGCTTAGGGCAATTCCTGATGGAAAAGGGCACCTGTATTAGTCTGTTCTTATGCTGCTATGAAGACATACCTGAGACTAGTTAATTTATAAAAAGAGGTTTAATTCACAGTTCTGCATGGATAAAGAGGCCTCAGGAAACTTCCAATCATGGCAGAAGGGGACCCAAAGACATCCTTGTTCACATGGCAGCAGGAGAGGGAAGGGCAGAGCGAAGGGAGGAAAGGCCCCTTATAAAACCATCAGATCTTGTGAGAATTCACTATCACAAAAACACCATGAGGTAACTGCCCCTGTGATCTAATCACCTCCCAGGAGGTCCTTCCCACAACACATGGGGATGAAAATTTGGATTACAATTCAAAATGAATTTTTTGGGTGGGGACACACCCAAACCATATCAGCATCTATCAGCCACGAGCATTCTGTAAAGCTCACATGATAACATTCACTTGATATAGCAACATGAAAATTAGATTCACATGCTTTTAGGGGGTATGAATGAACAAAAGATTTTAATACTGAAATAGAGTACACATTTTAGACAAGCCCTTCCCACCTTAAGAAAGTCATTGGATAGCACACAATTGCAAAGGGTGAGAATAGAAATAATGAAGTGTGATTGGATGCTTCTTCGCTCTATGCCAGAGAATTTAGCCACTAATGCTGGGCATTTATTTTCATGGACTGAAGACCTCAGTCTTATTCGTTGGTAGTTTATGTTATTCTGAATATGTTAATTCTTTGCACTATTATCCTGTGTTATAGTTATTACCAGTACAATTACAAAGTATTCACAAAGACCAGTGTACCTAGCACAGCAAGAGTGTGGGAAAGTAGTGAGAAATGAAGAGGTAATGGAGGGTGCACACATCATGAAAATAAGTTTAAATATGCCAGCACCAGTGGATACCCCTTGGCAATATGGCTTCTTGGGTAACCTACAGCTCTGAGTTTTCATTTTCCCTTCAATTTCATCCAATAAGTTGATTCAAGCTTGTGAAATCTTAGTTTCTTTAAAAGAAGCATTTGAAATTTATTTTATCCCAAGATTTTGTTGTTTTCAGCAAGACATTTGATCTGAGTAACTTAGCAGTCCTCTCTTAAAAATGGAAGTAGGCTGGGTGCAGCGGCTCGTGCCTGTAATCCCAACACTTTTGGAGGCTGAGGTGGGAGAACTGCTTCAGCCCAGGATTTTGAGACCAGCCTGGATAACATAGTGAAATCTTGTCTCTACATAAAATTTAAAAAAAAACCAAGCATGTCGGTATGAGCCTGCAGTCCCAGCTACTCAGGAGATTAAGGTGAGGAATCCTATTAACCCAGAAGGTCAAGGCTGCAGTGAGCCATGATCATGCCACAGCACACAGCACTCCAGCCTACGCAACAAAAGAAGACCCTGTCTCTCAAAAAAAGAAAAAGGAAGTCACAACAGTTAATTTTTTTAAATCACCATGTGATGTGGTTTGGGGTATACCCACCCAAATCTCATCTTGAATCATAGCTCTCACAATTCCCACATGTCATGGAAGGAACCCAGTTGGAGGTAACTGTATCTTGGGGGTGGGTCTTTCCCATTCTGTTCTCATGATAGTGAATACATTTCACAGGATCTGATGGTTTTCAAAATGGGAGTTACCCTACACAAGCTGTCCCTTTGCCTGCTGCCATCCATTTATGATGTTACTTACTCCTCCTTGCCTTCTGCCATGATCGTGAAGCCCCTCCAACCACTTGCAACTGTAAGTCCATTAAACTTCTTTTTCTTCCCCTTCTGTGGTATGTCTTTATCAGAAGCTTGAAAATGGATTACTACAGTAAATTGGTACCAATAGAGTCGGGTGTTGCTGAAAAGATAACCGAAAAATGTGGAACCGACTTTGGAACTGGCTAACAGGCAGAGGTTGGAACAGTTTGAAGGGCTCAGAAGAAGACAGGAAAATGTGGGAAAGTCTGGAAATTCCTAGAGACTTGTTGAATGGCTTTGACAAAAATGCTGATAGTGATATGAATAGTAAGTTCCAGGCTGAGGTGGTCTCAGATGGAGATGAAGAGAGGAACTGGAGCAAAGGTGAGTCTTGTTATGTTTTACCAAAGAGACTGGCAGCACTTGGCCCTGCCCTAGAGATTTGTGAAACTTTGAACTTGAAAAATATGATTTAGGGTATCTTGTGGAAGAATTCTTTAAGCAGCAAAGCATTCAAGAACTGACTTGGGTGCTGTTAAAGGCATTCAGTTTTATAAGGGAAGCAGAGCATAAAAGGGAAAATTTGCAGCCTGACAATGCAATAGAAAATAAAATCCCATTTTCTGAGGAGAAATTCAAGCCAGCTGCAGAAATTTGCATAAGTAGCAAGGATCCTAATGTTAATGCCCAAGACCATGGGGAAAATGTCTTCAGGGCACATCAGAGACCTTTGTGGCAGACCCTCCCATCACAGGCCTGGGGGTTTAGGAGGAAAAAATGGTTTTGTGGGCCAGGCCCAGGGTCCCCACGCTGTGTGCAGCCTAGGGACCAGGTGCCCTGCATCCAAGCTACTCCAGTCATGGCTGAAAGGGGCCTACATAGAGCTCTGGCCATGGTTTCAGAGGGTACAAGCCCCAAGCCTTGGCAGCTTCCACATGGTGTTGAGTCAGCCAGTGCACACATGTCAACGACCAGGGTTTGGGAATCTCCGCCTAGACTTCAGAGGACATATGGAAATGCCTGAATGCCCAGGCAGAAATTTGCTGCAAGGGCAGGGCCCTCATGGAGAACCTCTGATAGGGCAGTGGGGAAGGGAAGTGTGGGGTCAGAGCCCCTCCTGGGGCACTGCCTAGTGAAACTGTGAGAAGAGGGCTACTGTCCTCCAGACCCCAGAATGGTAGATCCACTGACAGCTTGCACTGTGTGCCTGGAAAAGCCAGACACACTAAATGCCAGCCTGTGAAAGCAGCTGGAGGAAGACTGTATCCTGCAAAGCCACCGTTCCCATGCCCAAGACCATGGGAAGCCACCTTTTGCATCAGCATGACTTGGATGTGAGACATAGAGTTAAAGGAGGTCATTTTGGAACTTTAAGATTTGACTACCCTACTGGATTTTGGACTTGCATGGGGCCTGCAGCCCCTTTGTTTAGGCCAATTTCTACTATTTGGAATGGGTGTATTTATCCAATGCCTGTACCCCCATTTTATCTAGGAAATAACATGCTTTTGATTTTATAGGCTCATAGGTAGCAGGGAATTGCCTTGTCTCAGATGAGACTGCAATGAGTTAAAACTTTGGGAGACTGTTGAAAAGGCATGATTGGTTATAATATGTGAGGACATGAGATTTGGGAGGGGTCAGGGATGAAATGATATGATTTGGCTGTGTCCCCACCCAAATCTCATTTTGAATTGTAACTCCCACAGTTCCCATGTGTCATGGGAGGCACCCAGTGGGGGGTGATTGAAGCATGGGAGCAGGTCTTTCCCATGCTATTTTCATGATAGTGAATAAGTCTCCCAAAATCTGATGGTTTTAAAAATGGGAGCTTCCCTATACAAGTTCTTTGCCATCCACATAAGACATGACTTGCTCCTCTTTGCCTTCCACCATGATTGTGAGGCCTCCCCAACCATGTGGAATCATAAGTCCACTAAGCCTCTTTCTCTTCCCAGCCTCAGGTATTGTCTTTATCAGCAGCATAAAAACAGACTAATACACCATGTCATACCAGCATCCCAGCAGATTCTGAACGAGGTAGGTAGGTAAAGTGTAGTCATGTCTTCTTCTGGATAAAATCAAGGCATGTATCTACAAAATGCAGTCATGGTGAAGGCTGATCTGCCTTTTTTCCTTGAAAGATTGCCTGCATTATGAGCTTTCCAAATTGTGCTGGTTGACAATACTATTGAGCCACATTGGAAAATTGGAAGCATAAGAATTGCATTTCACTATTTCTGTCATCTTACCTTTTTGCTCTTGTGTGCCTTCTTCTGGCTTCTAAGAGTTTAGAGGAGAATATCCTTAGGTGACCTCACACAACTTTTTAGGAGATCCAAAAAATAATTTAGTATGAAAAGTTCCTTATGGTCTCTGAGAAACCCTTTGAGCATGTGGCCTGATCTTTCAGGGGAAAGATTTTCTTATGATCAAGATACTTGTTCTAGAATGACAGTCCTATTTCAAGTAAAAGAAGCTTAACAAATGATGCATGTCTCAGGACCTGTCAATAACAATAGCTATCCATGTCCAGGATTATGTGCATGTTTGAACTTGGAGCTGGCTTGTGACTTTACTTTAGAAGATGAAGGCTATTTTGTGCCATAAGGAACAAATTTGGAATTTTTAAAATGTAGGTTTAGTTTAGATTCTTTATGACTCTTTTGGGCTAGATTTTTAAAAATTAAATGAAGGCATCTTGTTTACAATCCTTTTCTGAAAGAAGGATAATGGAAGGTTAACTGATATGTGTAAGGACAGAATAACTAAAATCACACATTACCATCCGCATCCCTTTGAGAATTTGAGAGAATAAAGAACATTTCATGTGGCCTTGTAATGCAAGTAGCCTGGAAGCTTTGATATGAAAAAAATAAAGCAAATAAAAATTTGCTAGCAAGGTGAGATGGGACAGAATAAAAGAGCATAAATCTATAACTGTAAAATACTTAATAGCAGGTGGGATGCGTAAAAAATAGAGCATCTAGATCAAGGACAAATGGAAAAGAAAGCGACAGTACTGCATTAGGTTCCCAGAGGTGCTATACAAATAGAAACATGTTTTCTAAATGGTGAAACAGGTATTGCAATGACTCTTTATCAGAACCATGAGTCTTTTTTGCAAAAGAAATTGGATTTACTAGTTGAATGTTTTTCTCTTCCTCTGGTCACAAATGGTATTGGGGCAACTTGAGATAGGATTCAACAATGTACAGTCTGATGGACAATGAATGATCAGCCTCATAATCTAACTACATAAGCACAATAAAACAAAATCAGAGTCTCTTGCAAGTTGTCATAGGGGCAATAAGCTGAGGGGACGACGTTAGTTAAGGCAGCAAGCAATGAAGTTTTGTTCAAGAATTCTATCTTTCTATATTCCATTTCACATCTACTAAACAGTGTTCAAAGTTGAAAAGGTAGTTCTACCCTAATAATGGTGAGAAAGTATTCTGTATATTGCATGTTGATCAGAATAAAACCCAAAGAAACCTTTGTAGGGTAAAGGATAAAATATGTTTGTCATTAAAAACTTTATGATACAAAGACTAGGGAATTCTTGATTTCTAAGAGTGTAACTGTTTACACCTATGTGAGTGACTGATTTGGGTGCTTTTAGTAAGCAAAAATATAAAACTAGCTTGGTTTTATATGATAAAACTAACAACATTGATAGAGCTGAGAAGAAATTTCAGGATTAGCATATCTAGGATATCCATAAGAAGTGGGAGTTTAATTTGGGCATTGGGCCTATCAGAAGTTTGGGTTGGCAGTTAATTCTAAACATGAGGTCAACATGAGGACTTCTTCCAATGATCTTCCTCACAGTATGGCTCCCAACACTAAGCCTTTAATGAAAACCTCATTTAGTCTTATTATACCCTGGCTTCTTTACCAAACCTGGTGATTCCCTCCTAACTTTTCTGTGGTCTTGAAGTATTCAGCTTATAAAGCCATGCATTTAGTTGTATTACTTTCTTTTTCTTATCATGGCAATCCATGCAATTTAGAGTCAATTACAGAATTAACTTCACTTAATAGGTTTGCGTGCCAACTGATGTAGATGGATTTTTTTTCCAAATAGACTTTTTATTACAAGGCATACTTTTAGAATGAACTGAAATAAAAATCGTTACATTTCAGTATCAAGAAATATAGAAAACATTTTTTAGCTGACCTTAAAGATTTTAAAACTTGGTTATGAGTTGTATTTAGTTACCTAAATGTAAATTCCACAGCCTAATGTAGGGCACGTAACAAAAACAAATTTAAATTTGTAATGTACTTATAATCATCACTGCATAGTGAATGCTGATAAAACCAGGAAATAAAAAGAAATCATCTCATCTACCATGACCTGGAAATCCTAATACAATATACATGCTACCTGGAAGAAATTCCCTACTTCCATAGTAGCCTCATTCAAGAAGAACGGGAAATTAAAAAAAAAAAAAAACATCTGATCTATCATGACCTGAAAATCCTAATTTAATAAAATATAGATGCTACCTGGAAGAAATTCCCCACTTCCATAGTAGCCTCATTCAAGAAGCTCTAATACAATAGGGTCTGATGAGATTATCTGCCTTGAATGAAGATTTTATTATTTAGAGTAACTGGAATATCTGACATTGGGGCATTAGGAGATCCACTTTGAAACAGTTTGTCTTCTTTTTATCCCTGTTTTAGATTTACACACTATTAGGTAAAAGGAAATCTTTACACATCTTCCTTTTAATAATGGACAAGTGGAAAACATCTGAGAGAGTATTTTTAAAAATATTTATTAACAATTTTAGTTAAAATCTTCCTTAGGAAAACAACTTATCACCAACGAAAACAATGCATGAATGTGTCTCCTACTGTGTTCTTCATGTGTAAATACTTCCTTTTAGATATAAAAATTACTATTCAGACCAGACTTATCATTAATGAATAAAAAAACAGGAGTATGGCTCCCTTTGGAATTACCTCTCCTAATAGAATAAAATGCATGAATTCTCAACCTGATTCTTAGCTGATTTTTTGAGTCAATTATTTTAAGACCATGCTTAGATAACTCACATTCATGTCTAAAAGACCTTGCTATAAATCATCAAGCAATGGCCTAACATATATACAAATAGAAATATCGCAGCGTGCTTTTACCATTCACATTGAAGAATTTGCAGTTTTTTCCTTCAACTACAAAGCCTGTAAAGTTCTTAGATTCGTTTTATCTCTCGCCATACTTACTGATTTTTTTTCTGTTTCATTGACACTGCTGCCCTTTAAATGTAACTAATTTGTATTACAAAAGTGGTTAGTAGGAGGTTCTATGAAGAGCTAATTAGCAAAGCACTGTGGTGTTTTGTTTTGTTTTGTTTTTTGATGTTCAATGCTGGTGGGCCATTCATTGAACTTTGACCTAATTAATCACCTAGAAATCAGTTACAATCTTTAATTGATAGCATTGTGGTAAGTTAATGCACAAGTTACTAAATCTTACACAAACCAAACAGCAGTGGTTCCTTAAACCATGTTTGACTAGAAGGGAGGGGACATAATCTGATTATGCCTGACAAAAAAAAAAACAAACCCCATTTGTAGAATAAAATACTTTAAATTGATAAATTATTATAAACGAGCCTCCCTCCCCACACACACTTTCTAATAATGGGTTCACTTTTCCCTTTCCGTATAGCCGCAGCTGGTTTTCCACCGAGTTGCCTAAACATGTTTCTCATATAAGCAAAACTGAACATGCTGCTGCTATTAATCATCATAAACTTTTTAAAATGTGGTTTTCCGGAAAACTGGTACTTTGGGAGTTTTATAACAACCCTTTCAGAGTCTAAGCCACTCCATCTCCTCCGAGTTCATTCTAGAAAATGTGTTTTTTATCTTTAGTAATCCGAGACCACTCTAAAATTAAGGCCATCAGGGAAATAGCAAACTGATGATGCATTTTTACAGTGCTTTTTTCACACTACTGCTTGATTGACAGATCTTTGTGAAACATTTTTATCAGTCAAGATGAGCCTCAAGTGCTTCTGCATTACAGTAGGTGGTCAGGCATTTGTTACATCTTTTCACTAATATTTTATACACGTTATCTTGATCAGAACAGGCATCTATCAGTAAGAAATTTTCTGCATTTGGGCCTACTAAGATACTGTTCATCAAGGTAACTGGTTTTGTTAAAATCAAGCCATGTGAAGTATGTTCACTTGTCAGATTTGGTTTGGAAGGTGCCTGAGATACTGGTAAGGTATTGTATTCTTGTGGTACAACACTGGGTAAAATGGAACCATTTTCTGTCCTGATTATGTTTGCATCAATTTTCAAAGCAGGATCTGATCAAACTAAAGGTGTCTGCTCTACCACACTGTGTCCATTGACTAAATCGCTACTACTAGGATTATTTTCAGAATTTGGCTCTATGTCAGGCATCTTTTGGTCTATCAAGCTTATATTTGAAACCGTCATCAGAACGTTCATCTCCATTCTGAACCAAATTGTTTGCTTTTCCACACTTTCTGCACATGCCTTTGTTTCTGTAGAATCTTCCCTTGATTTGCTAGTAGAAACTGGCAGACTAATAGTTTGTTTCTCGTTATTAGATCAATCTTTTTCCTGATTATTAGAATTTGAGTCTGTGTGAACATCCCAAAGAATTGCTTCACTGGATTGTGCAGATGATTCTGGTGTTTTACTTAAAGACTGCTGAGCTTCTTGTTCATATAGCACAAGAAGATCTTCCAAAAGCTCATGGAATTCTGGAAAACTAAGGAGCTTGAAATAGCCTGTGACTTTTTGTATGCTGGGCAAGCTGGAATGGCAGCTTAAATGACTCATTCATTGCAATTAAAATGCAAACAAAAATACACATTTGGATAGCTATGTCTATTAAGGTGGTCTATAAAATGTTGAGAATCTTCAAATTGCCTTTGATGAAATTTGCATTTTCCTTTGCTCCACTTCATTACTGTTTGCTGCACACTGAAATCACAAGCTGATGTAGATGGATTTTAATTGTTCTCAAGGCTTAAGTTGTGACTAGTATTCCAAACAGCTAATGTTGTTTCAAAAATAATTTTAGAAGTGTTATCAATGGCTATTTCCATTCTGAATTTACTTTATCCTTGCTTTGTCTTATTATTCTATTAATTTTTGTGAAATCAACCCTTCTAGGCCATTTTTCTTCTATACAATCTCTTAAGGCATTTTGACTGAAATGGTTCTGTGATAAAGAAAGTGGGAGCTCTCTTTTGAGATGTTGAGAACTCCCCTGTGAGATTATGACAAGTTAAAACTCCCTCTAGTTCTCCATAAAACACAGCATTTCCAGGTGCTGGGAATTACGTAATAAAAATATTTTTCCAAGAGTCCATGGAGCATGGAAGAGGCACATTCTGACCCAGGCCAGGGAGTTCTCTGCTTTTATGAGGGTGGTGTCTAGGGTACTGGTGATTGCTTTTGACTTAAATGGTTTACGACCCTGGAAATCACGGCTGGGTGGTTAAACCAAAAGTTCCATGATGTATATTTATGTGTGTGTGTGTGTGTTTTTTTCAAGGGTAGTAGTGCTAATGCATGTAGCAGAAGGCAATCAGGCAATAAAGCCTAGCAGGCAGTATACACAGGGGCATTACGATTGCAAGGTTTTACAATTTTCAAACGACAAAATAAAAAAAAGATACCTTCTTTACTCTCCTGTCTCCTAATTAATGAAATGTAGTCACTATGAGATGAAATCTGTAGGGACAGAGACTGTTGGGAGAAAAAAATAATCCATTTGCTATTTTAAGGTCTGACTTCACATTTTTTTACCTGGAAGTCTGTGAGATTCCTCATTCACTACTTGTGTGTATATTACATAAGTTCTCTGTCACAAACTGAAGCAAACCATTGAGCCAGAAGCGTTTTCTTGTCCATGGAATCTGTTATACTCCTGAGGGTCTCGATTTAGTTTTTTTAATACTTCATTCTGTTTAGCTACATAGTTTTGAGTGACCAACTTATTTTTAACGAATTTTTAACATGCTGTGACCTTACTCTATTTACAATATGCAAGGGTTCGCATCAGTCAGGTAGGTACCAGCTAGATTTTTTCCAGAGCTCAACTAAAACTAAATCAAATAAAAAAAAATCCATGAATATATACTTTTTAAACTTAAACAACTTCAACATAGAAACAATTATACCTATTTAACAGAATGCCTGGAGTTATTAAGTAGAATAAATTCAAGTTGCATTATTTCAAAGTCAATTACCTTTTAAAGAAATTTGAATACTAAGAAAAACATCTGTATGTCTTGTTATGGGTTCAACTGTATTCCCCCAAATGACACGTTAAAGTCTTAACTGCAAGAGAAATAGGATCACCACAGATACCATGTTAAGAAGTTACCATCCTAAAGTAGGGTGGATCTCCAATCAAATGTGAGCCCCACATTGGAGCTTGGCCATGGGGGCTTAGCCCGAGAGGGTTCTTTGCTTCCCCAGGAAAGAATTCAAGGATGAACCAGTGGTGGAAGAAAACAGCTTTACTGAAGTGGCCGTGTTCCAGCTCTGGTAGTGTTACAGCTCTGTGACTGCTTCTGCAGAGAAGGACTACCCCCTTGGCAGAGAGTAGCAGCTCAGAGCAGTTCTGCAGTCATATTTATACCTACCTTTAATCACATGCAGATTAAGGGGAAGTTTATGCAGAAATTTCTTTTTAAAAAAAAAAGGGTAGTAACTTTGGAGTTGCTGGATCATTGCACGGAAAAGGGTGGTAACTCCCAGGTCTTGCCATGGCAATGGTAAGCTGACATGGCACACTGCTGGGCATGTTTTATGAAAAGTTGCTTCCACCTCACCCCTGTTTTAACTAGTCCTCAATTTGCTCCAGTGTCCAAGCCCACCTCTGGAGTTGTATCCCGCTTCCTACCTCAATTGTAGTAATGCATCTGCAAGCTGAGGAAGATGAGAATTGCCAGCAAACACCAGAAGCTACAAAGAAGCAAGGCATACTTCTTCCCTAAATGTTTCACAGAAAATACGGCCATGAACACCTCAGTTTTGAACTTTTAGCCCCTAGAACTGTGAAACAATAAATTTCTGTGGTTTAAGACACCCAGTCTGAAGTGCTTTGTTACAGCAGTCCTAGAAAACTAACACAAGCATTTACTCACATAATTGTTATTTTCTGTGGCATCATTCTTTTGTGTAGATTTGTGTTTCAGTTTTGCTATTTTCCTTTTTCTTGAAGGATTTTCTTTAGTGGGTCTCAGGGTGGAACTCTGCCAGTGAGGAACTATTTCAGCTTTCGTATTTCTGAGAAAGTATTTACTTTGCCTTCACTTTGTGAGATATTTTCACTGGAGATAAAATTCTAGCTTGGTAAGTTTTTAAATTTTTTAAACTTTTAGTATGCTACGATGTTGTTCAACTCTTCTCACTTGCATTATTCCTGACTCCCCCAGCCAAAAAAAAAGTCATATTTTTACATTTGTTCTTTTGTATATAATGTGTCAATTTTACATTTGCTTTTAAGATTATCTTTATTGCTTTTAGGGAATTTGAATATTATATGTTTCAGTATCATTTTCTTCATGTTTCTTGTGCTTGGACTTTGCTGAGGTTCTATTTATGGATTTATTATGTTTACCAAATTCAGAAAGGCAATAGTTACTACTTGTTTAAATATATTTTCTGCAAACATACCCTCACTTTGAGAACTCCAGTTACATATATATTTTTATGCTGATCTGTTAACTTAGTCAATTGTTTTGTCTTTACTTGACAAATAATTATACATACTCATGGGGGTACATAGCGATGTTTCCATTACATATAAGGTATAGTGATCAGGTCAAGGTAATTAGAATATCCACCCATCATTTCAAATATTTCTTTTTATTGGGAACATTCAATATCCTCTTTCCAGCAATTTGCAACTATGTAACTATTAACTATAGTCATCTTATAATGACTTACTCTTTCTATTTAACTGTAATAATTCTGTTTCCTTTGAGATAGTTTCCATTATAATACATTTATTAGTTTCCATTATAATATAAGGAAGATTGCTAAATCTTCACTGTATTTTTATCTCATCTTGTCTCACTGAATCATTTTTAATTGTTTTCTTCCTCTTTATGGTTTATATCTTCCTGCTATTCTGTATGTCTGGGTCATTTTTTATTGAGTATCAGATAATGTGAACATCAACTTGTAGGTGGTAGATGTTTGTATTTCTATAAATGTTCTTGAGCTTTGTTTGGGGTTGCAGTTAATTGGAAAATGTTTGATGAGTTTGCGTTATGTTTTTAAGATTTGTTAGATGTGATTGAGCAGTACTCAGCCTAGAGTTAATTATTCTTCCCTACTGAGCCAAGAAACTTACATGTATTTTACCCAAATGTTTGTCTTCCTGTCAGTCTCCAGAAAAAGGGTGTGCCTCTTGACCCTATGTGAAAGCCAGGCACTGTTACTCCTAATCCTTTCTGATGGCTCTTTCCCAAGGCTTGGGTAGTGCACTGTCACTCAGCTGAATTCCCTGAGGAGACGTCTAAGGATCTCTGGAGTTGTCTATGTACTTCTCTCTTCTCTGGTATTTTGTCCTGTCAATGCTAGCAACCTTGATCTCCCAGGACTCTTAACTCTTCAACTCACGCTTATGCCTGGGATTTCCCTGCTTGTTCTGTGGCCTCAAAACTGTCAATACTGGGAAAATCATTATTTCCTCCTTTGTTTTTTGTATCTCAGAGATCACTGTTACCCATTGCCTTACGTTCAGTGTCTTTGAAGTTATTGCTTTATGTATCTTTCTGTCAGTAATTGGTTTATTGTTTTAAGTATTTGATATGTAGAACAATGGCCAAAGACTTCAACATCCTACTTCCCAGAAGCTGTGTACAACTGACCCTTTAACAACATCGGTTTGAACTGTGAGTCCACTTATACGTCGATTTTCTTCTACCTCTGCCACTCCTGAGACAGCAAGACCAACACCACCTCTTCCTTAGCTACTCAATATGAAGACAATGAGGAAGAAGACCTTTATTATGACCCACTTAATGTATATGAAATATTTCCTCTTTTTTAGGATTTTCTTTGTGACATCTTTTCTCTTGCTTACTTTATTTTAAGAATACAGCATGCAATATATAGAACAGGTAAAAAGTGTATTAGTTGGCTGTTGATCCTATTGGTACAGCTTCCAGACAACAAGGGGCTATTAGTAACTAAGGTTTTGGAGAGTCAAAGTCATATGTGAATTTTTGGCTGCACAGAAGTCTGTGACCCTAATCCCTGCATTGTTCAAGGGTCAGCTATAATACCTTTTCCTCATTCATTGCAATACTCATGGCTGAGACTCCTGTAATAAAAGACAAATTAACAAGGGGAAATCATTAAACCATATTTAACTAAAATTTTATGTGAGAGTGGAGCCTTCAGAAATGAAGTCCTAAAGATAGATCCAGAGAAAACTGTATTTTTACAGGTGGTCATGCAGAAGTGTGATGGGAGGACTAAAGTGTATACTGTAATAGTACTAATTTAGCAAGGCCTGTTTGTCCAGATTCTTCACGGCTTCCAGGTATAGGGTTGGATCCCTCTAGAATGGGGGTCTTACAACCTACTTTCAAACAAGGTAGGTCACAGAATTCTTCTACGACCAAAGGTCAGCGAAAGAGAAAGTCAGTGACCGTCTTACTTCCATTGTCTTCTCAATTTCAGCTTAAAATACTTAGTATGCCAAGGTACCATATATTGGGGAATTGTGTTCTGAGCCCTGACACAAGTGCAAGGAAGGGTAACTGCAGGAGCTAAGTTAAGTATGGTTCCAACGCACAAAAGGAGGGCTAATCTTTAATAAATTTTAATATGTTGTGTTTTTGTTTTACTTTGTTCATGGAAAACACGTAAATAAGAATGAAATTTAAAGTTCAAAATATAAAAATAGACGTTCGAGTACGAAAAACTTAAGGATTTCGTTAGACAAGGAAGACTAATTGAAAATATAAAAAGATGAAACCAGTGAATGAGATGGCCTATTGAAATAATATGATTAGTAGATAGGGGTATTTGGATTTCATAAGATTAGTAATAAGGAGCTAGTGTCAATTATTGCTGTTACTTAAAAAGCATTGCTTTTCAATAGTTTCCTAGGTTGTTTTTCCAAATAAAAATTGTGCAAACTCAGGTTTATGAAAACACCTAAGGCAAAGCTTTTGCAAACACAATCAATTTAAGACAAGGTTTTGATGCCTTGCCCTCATTGTTCTAAATTTGTATCTTTTAAAATATAGAAAAATCAACATTACAGGCTAACAATTTTAGCTCTATGGGATATATGTGCAGTAAGTTAAGATAATCAGTCTACTTGTGCATTTAGATTATTAACCTATCAATATGTGATTAATTAAGAAAGCTTCATCCTCAATTAACTTTTAGATGCAACCTAGTGTAGAGACAGAAACACTGCCTATGTAATTAGAAATCCAGTTGTGTTTGTGGTCCCATGTTACTCAATAAGCTTCTAAAAGGAAATTTGGACACATACATAGAAACTGTAGACAGATTTATTCAGGGACATATAAAACAGTTATTTTAGACTTTTAACACTTAATGATCCACACATCTTGGTGTTTCTTTTACATTTATTTATTTTCATTTGTTTGAGATGGAGTCTCACTCTGTCACCTAGGCTAGAGAGCACTGGCATCATCTTCGCTCACTGCAACCTCTGCCTCCCGGATTCAAGCGATTCTCTTGCCTCAGCCTCCCAAGTAGCTGGGATTACAAGCGGCCACCACCATGCCCAGTTAATTTTTGTGTTTTTAGTAGAGATGGGGTTTTGTCACGTTGGCCAGGCTGGTCTTGAATTCCTGACTTTGTGATCCATTCACCTTGGCCTCTCAAAGTGCTGGGATTAAAGGTGTGAGACATCTTTTACATTTTAAAAACCCTATTTTAATTTCTTCCTTTAAAGTCTATTTATATAGTGTTTTATATAATAATATAACAAATCTTAAAGGTTTACAGGAGGCAGATTAATAGCTAAATACGTGACCCAGTTTTCTTTTTTTTTTTGAGACGGAGTCTCGCTCTGTCGCCCAGGCTGGAGTGCAGTGGCCGGATCTCAGCTCACAGCAAGCTCCGCCTCCCGGGTTCACACCATCCTCCTGCCTCAGCCTCCCGAGTAGCTGGGACTACAGGCGCCCGCCACCTCGCCCAGCTAGTTTTTTGTATTTTTAGTAGAGACGGGGTTTCACCGTGTTAGCCAGGATGGTCTTGAACTCCTGACCTCGTGATCCACCCGTCTCGGCCTCCCAAAGTGCTGGGATTACAGGCTTGAGCCACTGCACCTGGCCGTGACCTGGTTTTCAATGTGTTCCATAACATATTAAAACATGTACTTCTAGGATAAACTATGGTGCGTCTAAAAAACACATTATATGCTACAGAAGTGAACTAATAGTGGGGTGGAGCAAGATGGCCAAAGAGGAACAGCTCCAGTCTCCAGCCTCCAGCACGAGTGACACAGAAGACAGGTGATTTCTGCATTTTCAACTGAGGTACCGGGTTCATCTCACTAGAGAGTGCCGGACAATCGGTGCTGGTCAGCTGCTGCAGACCGACCAGCAAGAGCTGAAGCAGGGTGAGGCATCACCTCACCTGGGAAGTGCAAGGGGGAAGGGAATCCCCTTTCCTAACCAGGGGAACTGAGACACACAACAACTGGAAAATCGGATAACTCCCACCCCAATACTGCACTTTACCAAGGGTCTTAGCAAACGGCACACCAGAAAATTATATCCCACACCTGGCCAGGAAGGTCCCATGCCCCATGCCCACAGAGCCTCCCTCATTGCTAGCACAGCAGTTTGCAATCTAACAGCAAGGCAGCAGCCAGGCTGGGGGATGGGTGCCCACCATTGCTGAGGCTTAAGTAGGTAAAGAAAGCCTCCAGGAAGCTCGAACTGGGTGGAGCCCACAGCAGCTCAAGGAGGCCTGCCTGTCTCTGCAGACTCCACCTCTGGAGACAGGGCACAGCTAAACAAACAAACAAAAAAAAAAAAGCAGCAGAAACCTCTGCAGACGCAAATGACCCTGTCTGACAGCTTTGAAGAGATCAGTGGATCTCCCAACACGGAGGTTGACATCTGAGAACAGACAGACTGCCTGCTCAAGTGGGTCCCTGAACCCTAAGTAGCCTAACTGGGAGACATCCCCCACTAGGGGCAGAACAACACCCCACACCTCACACGGCGGGGTACACCCCTGAGACAAAGCTTCCAAAGCAAGAATCAGACAGGTACACTCGCTATTCAGCAATGTTCTATCTTCTGCAGCCTCTGCTGCTGATACATAGGCAAACAGGGTCTGGAGCAGTCCTTAAGTAATCTCCAACAGACCTACAGCTGAGGGTCCTGACTGTTAGAAGGAAAACTAATAAACAGGAAGGACACTCACACCAAAACCCCATCAGTACGTCACTATCATCAAAGACCAGAGGTAGATAAACCACAAAGATGGGGAAAAAGCAGGGCAGAAAAGCTGGAAATTCAAAAAATAAGAGCACATCTCCCCCTCCAAAGGAATGCAGCTCATCACCAGCAATGGATCAAAGCTGGACAGAGAATGACTTTGACAAGTTGAGAGAAGAAGGCTTCAGTCCATCAAACTTCTCAGAGCTAAAGAAGGAATTACGTACCTAGCGCAAAGAAACTAAAAATCTTGAAAGAACGGAAGAATGGATAACTAGAATAGTCAATGCAGAGAAGGCCATAAATGAACTGACAGAGACAAAAACCATGACACAAGAAATACGTGACGAATGTACAAGCTTTAGTAACTGACTCGATCAACTGGAAGAGTATCAGCAGTTGAGGATCAAATGAATGACATGAAGCGAGAAGTCTAAAGAAAAAAGAGGAAAAAGACTTCAAGAAGTATGGGATTATGTGAAAAGACCAAATCTACGTCTGATTGGGGTGCCTGAAAGTGATGGGGAAAATGGAACCAAGTTGGAAAACACTCTTCAGGATATCATCCAGGAGAACTTCCCCAACCTAGTAAAGCAGGCCAACATTCGAATTCAGGAAATACAGAGAACGCCACAAAGATACTCCTCCAAGACACATAATTGTCAGATTCACCAAAGTTGAAATGAAGGAAAAACTGTCAAGGGCAGCCAGAGAGAAAGGTCGGGTTACCCACAAAGGGAAGCCCATCAGACTAACAGCAGACCTCTCGGTAGAAAATCTACAAGCTAGAAGACAGTGGGGGCCAATATTCAACATTCTTAGAGAAAAGAATTTTCAACCCAGAATTTCATATCCAGCCAAACTAAGTTTCATAAGTGAAGGAGAAATAAAATCCTTTACAGATAAGCACATGCTTAGAGATTTTGTCACCACCAGGCCCGCCTTACAAGACACCCTGAATGAAGCACTAAACATTGAAAAGAACAACCGGTACCAGCCATTGCAAAAACATGCCAAAATGTAAAGACCATCGAGGCTAGGAAGAAACTGCATCAACTAACGAGCAAAATAACCAGTTAATATCATAATGGCAGGATCAAGTTCACACATAACAATATTAACCTTAAATGGAAATGGACTAAATGGTCCAATTAAAAGACACAGTCTGGCAAACTGGATAAAGAGTCAAGACCCACCAATATGCTGTATTCAGGAGACCCATCTCACATGCAGAGACACACATAGGCTCAAAGTAAAGGGATGGAGGAAGATCTACCAAGCAAATGGAGAACAAAAAAAAGCAGGGGTTGCAATCCTAGTCTCTGATAAAACAGACTTTAAACCATCAAAGATCAAAAGAGACAAAGAAGGCCATTACATAATGGTAAAGGGATCAATTCAACAGGAAGAGCTAACTATCTTAAATATATATACACCCAATACAGGAGCACCCAGATTCATAAAGCAAGTCCATAGAGACTTACAAAGAGACTTAGACTACCATACAATAATAATGGGAGACTTCAACACTCCACTGTCAACATTAGACAGATCAATGAGACAGAAAGTTAACAAGGATATCCAGGAATTCAACTAATCTCTGCACCAAGCGGACCTAATAAACATCTACAGAACTTTCCACCGCAAATCAACAGAATATATTTTCTTCTCAGCACCACATCGCACTTATTCCAAAATTGACCACATAATTGGAAGTAAAGCACTCCTCAGCAAATGTACAAGAACACAAATTATAACAAACTGTCTCTCAGATCACAGGGCAATGAAACTAGAACTCAGGACTAAGAAAATCAATCAGAACCACTCAACTACATGGAAATGGAACAAGCTGCTCCTGAATGACTACTGGGTACGTAACAAAATGAAGGCAGAAATAAAGATGTTCTTTGAAACCAATGAGAACAAAGATACAACATACCAGAATCTCTGGGACACATTTAAAGCAGTGTGTAGAGGGAAAATTTATAGCACTAAATGCCCACAAGAGAAAGCTGGAAATATCTAAAATTGACACTCTAACATCACAATTAAAAGAACTAGAGAAGCAAGAGCAAACACATTCAAAAGCTAGCAGAAGGCAAGAAATAAGTAAGATCAGAGCAGAACTGAAAAAGATAAAGACAAAAAAGCCCTTCAAAAAAGCAATGACTCCAGGAGTTGGCTTTTTGAAAAAATCAACAAAATTGATAGACCGCTCACAAGACTAATGAAGAAGAAAAGAGAGAAGAATCAAATAGATGCCATAAAAAATGATAAAGGGGATATCACCACCGACCCCACAGAAATACAAACTACCATCAGAGAATACTATAAACATCTCTACACAAATAAACTAGAAAATCTAGAAGAAATGGATAATTTCCTGGACACTTACACTCTCCCAAGACTAAACCAGGAAGAAGTTGAATCCCTGAATAAACCAATAGCAGGCTCTGAAATTGAGGCAATAATTAATAGCCTACCAACCAAAAAAAGTCCAGGACTAGATGGATTCACAGCTAAATTCTACCAGAGGTACAAGGAGGAGCTGGTACCATTCCTTCCGAAACTATTCCAATCAATAGGAAAAGAGGGAATCCTCCCTAACTCATTTTATGAGGCCAGCATCATCCTGATACCAAAGCCTGGCAGAGACACAACAAAAAAAGAGAATTTTAGACCAATATCCCTGACGAACATCGATGCAAAAATCCTCAATAAAATACTGGCAAACCGAATCCAGCAGCACATCAAAAACCTTATCCACCATGATCAAGTGGGCTTCATCCCTGGGATGCAAGGCTGGTTCAACATACGCAAATCATTAAACGTAATCCAGCATATAAACAAAACCAAAGACAAAAACCACATGATTATCTCAATAGATGCAGAAAAGGCCAAAATTCAACAGCCCTTCATGCTAAAAACTCTCAATAAATTCACTATCGATGGAACGTATCTCAAAATAATAAGAGCTATTTATGACAGACCCACAGCCAATAGCATACCGAATGGGTAAAAACTGGAAGCATTCCCTTTGAAAATTGGCACAAGACAGGGATGCCCTCTCTCAACACTCCTATTCAACATAGTGTTGGAAGTTCTGGCTAGGGCAGTCAGACAAGAGAAAGAAATCAAGAGTATTCAGTTAGGAAAAGAGGAAGTCAAATTGTCCCTGTTTGCAGATGACATGATTGTATATTTCGAAAACCCCATCATCTCAGCCCAAAATCTCCTTAAGCTGACAAGCAACTTCAGCAAAGTTTCAGGATACAAAGTTAATGTGCAAAAATCACAAGCATTCTTATACACCAGTAACAGACAAACAGAGAGCCAAATCATGAGTGAACTCCCATTCACAATAGCTTCAAAGAGAATAAAATACCTAGGAATGCAACTTACAAGGGATGTAAAGGACCTCCTCAAGGAGAACCACAAACCATTGCTCAGTGAAATAAAACAGGACACAAACAAATGGAAGAACATACCATGCTCATGGATAGGAAGAATCAGTATCATGAAAATGGCCATACTGCCCCAGGTCATTTATAGATTCAATGCCATCCCCATCAAGCTACCAATGAGTTTCTTCACAGAATTGGGAAAAAAACTGCTTTAAATTCCATATGGAACCAAAAAAGAGTCTGCATTGCCAAGACAATCCTAAGTCAAAAGAACAAAGATGGAGGCATCACACTACCTGACTTCAAACTATACTACAAGGCTACAGTAACCAAAACAGCATGGTACTGGTACCAAAACAGAGATATGGACCAATGGAACAGAACAGAGCCCCCAGAAATAATACCACACATCTACAGCCATCTGATCTTTGACAAACCTGAGAAAAACAAGAAATGAGGAAAGGATTCCCTATTTAATAAATGGTGCTGGGAAAATTGGCTAGCCATAAGTAGAAAGCTGAAACTGGATCCTTTCCTTACTCCTTATATGAAAATTAATTCAAGATGGATTAGAGACTTAAATGTTAGACCTAATACCATAAAATCCCTAGAAGAAAACCTAGGTAATACCATTCAGGACATAGGCATGGGCAAGGACTTCATGTCTAAAACACCAAAAACAACGGCAACGAAAGCCAAAACTGACAAATGGGATCTCATTAAACTAAAGAGCTTCTGCACAGCAAAAGAAACTACCATCAGAGTGAACAGGCAACATACAGAATGGGAGAAAATGTTTGCAATCTACTCATCTGACAAAGGGCTAATATCCAGAAACTACAAAGAACTCAAACAAATTTACAAGAAAAAAACAAACAACCCCATCAAAAAGTGGGCAATGGATATTAACAGGCATTTCTCAAAAGACAACATGCATACATCCTACAGACACATGAAAAAATGCTCGTCATCACTGGCCATCAGAGAAATGCAAATCAAAACCACAATGAGATACCATCTCATACCAGTAAGAATGGCAATCATTAAAAAGTCAGGAAACAATAGGTGCTGGAGAGGATGTGGAGAAATAAGAACACTTTTACACTGTTGGTGGGATTGTAAACTAGTTCAATCATTATGGAAAACAGTATGGCGATTCCTCAAGGATCTAGAACTAGAAGTACTGTATGCCCCAGCCATCCCATTACTGGGTATACACCCAGAGGATTATAAATCATGCTGCTATCAAGACACATGCACACGTATGTTCATTGCAGCACTATTCACAATAGCAAAGACTTGGAATCAACCCAAAAGTCCATCACTAACAAACTGGATTAAGAAAATGTGGCACATATATACCATGGAATACTATGCAGCCATAAAAAAGGATGAGTTTGTGTCCTTTGTAGGGACAGGGATGCAGCTGGAAACCATCATTCTCAGCAAACTATCGCAAGAACAGAAAACCAAACACCACATGTTCTCACTCATAGGTGGGAAATGAACAATGAGATCACTTGGACTCAGGAAGGGGAATATCACACACCAGTGCCTACTATGGGGAGGAGGGATGCGGGAGGGATTGCATTGGGAGTTATTCCCGACGTAAATGACGAGTTGATGGGTGCAGCACACCAACATGGCACAAGTATACATATGTAACAAACCTGCACGTTATGCATATGTACCCTAGAACTTAAAAGTATAATAAAAAGAATAAATAAAATGAAAAAAATTAAAGAAAGAGAAATAAGTAAAACAAAAAATAAATAAATAAAAATAAAAAAAAAAAGAAGTGAACTAATAGTACTTGTCTCAAGGGCATCCAACATGATTATTTGGAAGAAGGAAGTATTTTTCCCATCTGTAATGCACAGATCCCTTTAGGAACTCCAAGAGACCCATGAATTCATGTGAGCACCAAATATTGTCAATAAACTGATCCAACGCATCTTGCACACCTTTACATACTAGTTATGTTTCTAAGTATTTATGACAATACAAAATTAAAATGACATTTTAAAACAGTACTAAATGCAGAGGAGGTTTTGATTAATAACATTTTTAAAGTTCAATTGCCATCAAGTAGAGTGTCGTTTTTAGACATTTTATAAAGGAAACAGCAACCACTGTGAAACATATAATCTCAAATAAGGGTGCATGATTGTAATTCTGAGCCCTGGCACTGTCTTCTCCTGTAGGTATTGACCATTTTAGTAAACTGTTCACCCTCTTCCATGACCAAATGGGCACCAGTTCCAAATTTGTCTGAAATGCATATCCTTCACTCCATTTTTTTTGGCTCTGCCCTAACAGAGACCCTGTGTCTGTGTAAGGGTTATACAGATTCTCACTTATGGATTCTACCTACTTTGGTTTCCTCTGATGTAACACACTCATTTAATCAGTTTAGACTTACAGTTCCAAACATTCCTAGATAAATATAACACAGTATTTGTCTACAGTCAGTAAAAAAAACAAATGCAAAAATATTTAATATTTGATATGATTATCTTTTGTCTCATTAGTTGGTAACAATCATATTTTATGCTGAGTTTATAGGATTTTTTTCAGTAAGCTTTACTTTCTTTACAAATATCTGATTCTTTTAAATGGCATCTCTTAGTGGCTAAGTGGTTTTCTATATTATTTGCAGCCTATGTTGACTCATTTATTGAATATACATTTATCTTTTAAATACCTTATATATTTCAAGAGTGATCTGGGTACTAGGAATACAAAATTAATAAGATAGTTTCTATTCTCATAGACAAACACATAATTTTATTCTAGCGTAAGATTATATTAAATAATTTTTTTCAAATACTTAGAGCATACGACACTTCAAAACATAAAGAAGAGATATGTTTAAGAATGACTTATTGTTAGTCTAGGAGCAGAGAAGTTGGGAGAGAATATTCCAGGCCACAAAAAGCTATGCAAAGGCATGGAGGCAGAAAAGCAAATTACAAGTCTTTTGGGATCACAGTAATGGTGCAAGGATGACAGTAAAGCTGGAAAAAATTGGCGAAGGCCAGAACATAGGAATCCCTGGAGACCACTGTGAAAATTCGATGTCTTACTGATGGCTGGGGGAAACCATTAAACAAGTTTAAGCTGGTGACTCACAGAGTTCAATTTTCTTTCTTCTGTTTTGCTTTTTCAAGATTATTCTGCTCGTATTTTGAAATGAAGGTTTGAAGCTTGTGTGGAGGTTACTATGGTAAACACATGAACAATAAGAGAGTTACAGTAAGACTGAGGCAGAGGGGAGGGTGCTCACAAAACTAGGTGTTCAACTGGAGGTAGGAGAATTTACTGATGTGGGAAAAATAAATTGGGGAGCAGATTTTAGAGCCTTTGATTAGTAAAGAAAATCTGGGGTTCAGAGGCAGATGTAAATGTGAAATGTCTAAGATATACAATGGAAAGGCATAAGTGGAAATCAAATGGACAGGTCTATGACTCAGAATAGGGAAGATTAATCACCTCAACCCAGATTCATCCTGGTCTGCACCTAAACTATGGTCACTGAGTGGAGAAATGGATGGAGTAAGGATCTCTGTTCTGGCCAAGTCTCCAATTTCAAGGGGTAGGCATTCCACAAACGCCTCCGAGTTTCCATTTCTTATTCAGTACAAATTTCTCTGTCTTAAATCACTAGGCAAACTAATTTCTAGGGCTGGTTCTTCCATTGCAGCAAGACTCTTTCAGTTTTGGCAGCCACAGGAGTGTTCTTTTCCTGACCACCACTGACAAAGAACAAAAATGTTGACCATGTTTTGAACACACCCCAGTTTTCAAAAGAAGAAGCCTGTGCATGGTGGGTGACTTGTTTGACAGGATACAACATCAATCACAGTGAGGGCACTGGATTTGAAGTCTGAAATGTCTGATACTCTTGATGAAAGATTGAGCTAGAATCCCTTCAGTGTTGCTTTAGGAACGTGATAACCATTTGATGTAGCCAGAGCATGATTTAATGCATTGCTAATGTATTTAGCCCTAGTGAAACTGATCCTATTTCTTAAACATAACTTTTCTATCCCCCAGTAACCCATTACTAGGAAAACCTTGCCAAGATAGGGTATTTTTCTCTGAAGAGATTTGATAGTATAACAAGATAATTTGATGAGTACTGACTTGGTCATTTTAACACATTTATCCATATCACACATCTTTGGCTCAGACATTTCTCTAAATACCTAAACTATGTGATCATAATAATGTCCCTTGCATATTTTAGATGCTGACTCTATGAAACCCAGCTTTCCCTGATGAGTTATATCTTTTCACAATCTGGCCCCACTCAGAGGCACAATTACTATGAAGTTTTTGAAGGTTAATACAGTCCCTCACTTGCATGGGTTTCCTCCAAGACCCCGGAAAGGGCCCTAGCACTGTGCTTACACATCATATGTAAAATTGGCACAAATTTTTCCTTTTCAACACAGTTATCATTGCTGTGCTTTCTACCCCTACTTCCTCTTTTTAGGGGTTTTGGGAAATTCCAGTTCAAGGAAAGGCAAACTGACAGGATATTCAGTTTGTGCTTAGTCGGGGTACGTTTGTACAGTTGACAGTATCATGCATAGTTAAGTTATTACTAGCCACTGAGCATAGAAATGACTCCTAGGAATATTTCTACCACCCCTTGTGCTGACTCTCCTGATGTCACAACAGGAGGGCAGGACTAGATGACATGTAGATGTCCTACATTCCTGCCAATCAAAATATAAACGTAGTGGGGAAGAAACAAGGTTCGAAAACCGAGAAACATTTTGTGAATAATTTTTACATTCCTCAGAAATGTAAAACTCTATGCAAAATATTCTTTCTTATGGGCCCCTAGTCTAAACGATCAACAAAAACAACAAAAAAGACACCAAAAATAATGCTAAAGACAAGATTATCTTTCTATTCTTACTGTACAAATGATTCTTCAAGATTATAATGTGAAGAGCAATTAAAGAGGATGCAGCCAAAACATGCAGGGAAAAGAAAGTGTCATAGAGATGTATCTGGTATCAAGTAACAAAGGTATTGTATCATTTTTCTTGATTTTCATTAGATTTTCAGATTTGGAATGTCTTGTGATTATCTTTTGCTGAAAGTTTATGTTCCCCCAACATTTATATGTTGAAATCCTAACCTCCAAGGAGATGATGTTAGGAGGTGGGTCATTTAGGAAGTGATTAGGTCCTGAGGGTGGAGATCTCATGCATGAGATTAGCACCGTTCTAAGAGAGGTCCCAGGGAGCTGTCTTGACCATTTCACCACATGAGGACACAGCTAGAAGGCACTGTCTGTGAGAAAGTGGGTCCTCGCAAGACAGCAAATCTGCCGAGGCTTTAATCTTGGACTTCCCAGCATCTAGAATTATGAGAAATACGTTTCTGTTCTTTTTAAACTACTTCGTTTATGACAGAATATACTAAGCCCTTTTTGTTTTTTTTTTAAGCAAAAGCTTTTCTTTCGTAACTGAGGTAATATACAATCACACAATCAGGTCATACTTCTATAATTCTGATACCTTATATCACTAATCATTTCAAATATGTAAGAAATTATGAGACAGAGATGAAGCAGGGGGAATACGAGGACCTTCCATTAAGTTGTGCCCAGGGACTTTCTCGTTACATTTGGGTCCAAGTTAACATATGACACTTTTAAGCAAAGTGTGTAGTCCCATCACTTGCAGAGGGAGCCACTTCAGTTCTGACACATTCCATTAGATACACAGAGTTAATGTGTATGTGACATTAATGTGCATATGTGACATTTTTCAGTAAATCCATAGACTTCAGGTATATTTATTACCAGGGCTGCATAAAGCCAACTTCCTTGTATATGTGACCAATGCCTCCTGAACTTCCCCCCTTATCACACTTTTCAATATGCTTCCATTTAATAATTGAATTTTGCTGGCTTCTCCATCCCTATTCAAATGACTCTGACATCACCCAAGACGTGGTTGGTATTTCTCAACTCAGACTCCTCTTGTGAGGGTAATTTTCACCACTGCCTCCTAACAAGCTAACAATTGCTTTCTAACAGCCTATAATGAACAGATGCTTCAGACAGCTTAGAAACTCAAAACCCAAGATGTCTTGGCCTTATTTGAGTTCTGCCAAAGGCTTTGATCTACATATGTTCAGCCGCAGATAATAAGGACAAAGTGGGGCTGCCTGCACCACCGTCGTCTGTAAACCTCTGCATCTTTATTTCTGCTCATGATCCTCTACATATTTTATTGTTTTCTAGTGCCTTTGTGTTGAGCATCCATCAGGATTTCCAGAAAAGCAAGAGAATTGTTATCAATACCTGAATAGCTCTGCTACTGTCCACGTGTCTTTTCTCTCAGCAGAGCCCGTGAAAATGTATTTGTCAGTTAGGGGGATGGCCTTGGTTGCCTCAGTCCTCACAATTTCCAGGAATTTCACAGACATTTCAATTATAACTGGAAATGTCAGCCAGCCTCCATTTGTCTTCCAGCGCTTCTCCCTCTGAGTGATAATCAGTGATAATCACGCCCTCAGAGCAGTGCTGTGCGCTCACTTGCTCTAATGGTTTTCAAGTTGAAGTCCTACCTTATTGGACTGTAACCATATGCCTGAGAATTCGAATTTCTCCATGTTAAAACAGTGCATGTAAGGCCAATGTGCATTCCACAAGACTGCAAACTATATGTGGCTGGACTCCAAATCTGATATGGAAAAAAAAATGTATCTGCCAGGAAGGTAACATCACACCAGTCCTTGTTGGCCTATTCCACTTCCTGAAGAGTCTCCACTGTATCGAGTATGGCTGGATCAATCAGAGGAACCAACTTGTCTAACCCTTGATAGTCTAGTATTCACCTCTAAGCACTGCCATCTGTAAGTATTGGCCACACTGGACAAGTAAAAGGGCAATAAAGGAATCAAAACTCCCATCTCAACCATTTCTTAATGAGAGCAACAATTTCTTGTTTCCCTCCTGGAATAATTTATTGTTTCATGTTTATTATCAAGGAAGTCTTGGTTCTAAAGATTTTTGTTTATCACAGCCAATTAAAACTACATGAGAAAGATTTAGCAGATATCCTCCTTGTAAAGGGTAACATTCCCTATTTGCACAAAGTACCTCTCCCAAGCTCACATTCATAAAAAGGCAGGGGGACCATGCTTATAGAATCACACTTTCCAATTCATCGCTCTACCCTTACCATGGTTGCCTGAGCAGCACCGGGAACCATCTCAGGTTCTCCTCCATGCCATTCAGAGCAAAATTACCCTCCTTACTATTTATGCTGGGCTAACATTCATAAGCCATGTTACTGAGAAAAATGACTTTCCTATGTACTTTACACTGGGCTAAAATTCCATAGCTAACAATCCTAAGAAAGTTTTGTTTACACCCCGTGCCCCCCATCTTAACCGAATCATTGCATGAAGTCTAAGATCTCTTGCAGAGATGAAGCATGGAGATCTTGGCCTCTCAGTTCATCTTATCTTTTTTCATGGCTTAGCCTTTAATTAAGGGAGTAAATTTCTTCAGAGAATATAGATCAAGCGAAAGTACCACTGCCCTTTAAGAGTTAAAAGAGACTGGGAAACCTCCCATGCTTCTACTCACTGCAGCTTATTAGATGTCAGATTATCCAGAGGCCTTTGCTCATAAGTAGTTGCAGCCACTTGGGGATTAGTCATCAGCACAAATAATCACTTCCATTCAGCAATATACATCCTCAGCAGCATATTTCCCTGATTGCTATTTCTGCAGTAACATGTCAATAATTGTTCCCCAGCCTTTTCTGACATTTTGCTTTTCAGTGTCCTAATGCTTAAACAGAAAGCATCCTTTTGAGATTCCATCATTACCTGCACCTGGTCTCTAGCCGTGTTTATAATTTTGTGAGTAACCAGTGGCAATAACTGAGTTATTTTGCTAGTGAAATAGTATCTTTCCTAGTTGTCAAAGAGGCATGATAAGCTATTCAGAACTAGAAAATGTGGTCTCATCGAGGTTTTATTTTCCACCTGTCACCTCGTCCTCTCATAGAAGTCTCACTTTCATAAGGGCTTTTAACAATAGCCAGGGAATAGAATTTGTATTTAATTTGCCATTTTTCCTGTGACTCCTTGTCTATCCACTTAGCCATTTTCCCCAGATATATCGATTTCCTACAAATTCCACTGATAAGACTCATTCCAGTAACTACGCCTTGGATTTTCACCTTTCCATACAAAGGCTGATAGGCAGAAAACACGGCATCAAGCCTGCATAGTTTCCCCCATTTCTTCTTTTCCTTGCCAAAATAACAACAATAAATATCTGACTTATGGATCTAAAATGCAACCCTACTCAATGCACAGATCAGAGAGAACATGAAAGAGCATGTTGTGACATCAGACACACAAATCAGAGATCTTACCCAGTATCAAATACAAGAGCCCAGGGAATTTTACCCCAAAATTAGTCCCCTGGTATGCTGGTTATTTTAAATTAAAGGCTCTTGAAATTCAGCAAATGCTAGAAGAGGCTCCACTTTGATATTCTGTTATCTACCATAAGACTTATCTACCATAAGACTAGATCTGCCAAAGAGAACACAACTGCATTCCATCCCCTCTGAAATCCCATTCATTATCAAGTTATTTTCTGTCTCTGAGGTCCAGTCATTCTCCCTAATAACCACTTACTTCCCCTCAAAAGAATTGCCTACGTTTCTCATTCCCCCACCCCATGAGGAAGAGTATATAAGCATCTGTACGTCACTGAGTTACTGGGTAATCACTTTCCTGCACTCCCCCATGCTTACATACATTAATACAATTGTATACATTTTTTCCTATTAATCTATTAATTGTCAATTCATTTTAACAGACTTAGACTTGATTCTTTAGAGAGAAGCTTTGAATTTCCCGAGAGGAGCTTTACTAATAATTTAAGGAATCCAAGTAATCACAAGTCTCAGAAAAACACGGAAAGTATTAGGGCCTCCAATGTAGTTCCCCAGACGTGTCCTGGTCCTGTATCAACAGATGTGCTCTCCCAGTGACACATGCAGTCACATTCCTTACACGCACAGAAGGAGGCACTCTGGTCATTACATTTTTTATATTCCGATAGTTACACAGATAATGAGAAATTTTCTCTGGAATTTCCCCATAAAAGGATAACTGGTTGGGTGTGGTGGCTCACGCCTGTAATCCCGGCACTTTGAGAGGCTGAGGCAGGAGGATTAGGAGGTCAGGAGATCGAGACTATCCTGGCTAACAAGGTGAAACCCCGTCCCTAGGAGATGGCGCCACTGCAATCCAGCCTGGGCGACAGAGCGAGACTCTGTCTCAAAAAAAAAAAAAAAAAAAGATAACTGCCATGTTTTTTGACCTCATGAAATCCTAGAGAAGGAAGTTTATGCGTTTGCGCTTGGGAAAAGCAATCAGAAGACAGTTACTCTCCTGCTAGCAAATACCACTGGTTTGTTTGCCAAGAGATCTGTCATTAGTGAGTTTACAATAAAAATTGATGATGCCATTTGCTTTCTCTCCCAGGAACATATTGCTGTCCTGGAAAAGGGATTCAATGGGTTACCTACCTCCCGTTTACCATTTCCTTACCTGCCTCAATTTGTATTTATAATCCTGGATTCTTTTCCAAAAAGTCACCCCTGAATTATATCTTTCAAGATTTCCCAAAGTGGGATCAATCCTTGGCTCTGCTGTATGCAGGCAATGAGAGAAGAGTGAAGTTACACCTCCATCCTTCTCTATCTTTTCTGCTGCACATTATCCAATCCCATCCACACCCCATTTATCCTATGTACACTTCAACTTATTCTCCTACATGTCTGTTTAACTTCATCTGAAATCAACTGTTTCCCCTTTGGGAAAAATCTTTTATTGATTTCAAATTTTGGTGTTCTTCCAATTACCTGTACAAAATTTTCTCTAATTTTGCTACCTCTTATAATTGCATCCTTTTTCTGAAATGTCATTACTTATGCAAATATCTTCAAATTACGACTAATATTAGCTACCTCAATTGAGTGCCGACTATTTGTCATGAACTTTTCTAGGCAACTTACATGATTAATAACTATGTCAATCCTACTAGTCATCACTGTGCATATTAGTCTTTTGCCCAACATCATATAATTAGCAGATATAATCAAAATTCATTATCTCACTTTGTGTCTGACTGCCTTCAAAATGCACCGTATCATGATGTATTGACTATACTCTGCTTTATAGTTTTCTCTAAAACTATTTACACGTTTTACCTTTCCTACTAAATGATAAGCACTTCCATGGGAAGTACCCTGCATTGTTAATTGTATTATCTCTCTTCACACTAGATATCATCCATCCATATTGCAGCAATTTTGTAATATTCATAGAATATACACATGAATGAATGAACTACATAATAAAAGTAAGGGTCACATTTTCTGCTTATTCTGTAATCCCTGGGGTATGAATACAATGTAAATGTATCTATAAATTATTGCTGATTATATGTTCAGGTTGTTGTATTTCTGGGGCTAAATAATAGACTATTTCAATAAAGACCCAGAGATGTAGGGTCTTAAAGAATACAGAAATTTTAGGTTGAGATGGGAGGATCACTTGAGCTCAGGGATTAAAGCCGTGACTAGGCAACACAGTGAGACTCCTTCTCTACAACTTTTTTTTTCAATTAGGCAGACTTGATGCTCTGCACCTTTAGTCTCATCTACTCAGGAGGCTGAGGCAGGAGAATTGCTTTAGTCCAGAAGGTTAAGGTTGCAGTGAGCCATGATCACACCACTACACTCCAGCCGAGGTAACAGAGCAAGGCCCTGCCTTTAAAAAAAAAAAAAGAAAGAAAAAAAAGAAAAGAAAAGTTATATATTTCTCATATAAAGCACTGACCCAGTAGGCTGCCTTGGCTCAATTAAGTCACCCATGGACCAAAGTTGTGGGTTGCCATCCTCAACATGAAGCTTTCAGGGTTACTACAGACACTGCCATTTCCAGCCAGCATTGAGGAGAAAGCACAAGCCCAGAAGAATAGATATCCTTGCAAACAAGTCATATGGAAGTTGCATACCTAAAATCTTTTTTCATTCTGTTGGCCAAAACACAGTCACAGGGTTGTAAGAGTCAACTGGAAAATGTAGCCCCTGGCTCTCTAGGTGGCACTGTGCCAGGCCAAACCTCTATTACAAATGGTACCTGGCTTAACAATGATTTGATGTAGGATGTTTTTAACCTTACAGTGGTGCAAAAGTGATACACACTTACTCTAAACCGTATTTCAAGTACCCAGCCAGTCTGTTTTACACTTCCACTATAATGTTTAATAAATTACATGAGATATTCAGCACTTTATTATAAAACAGACTTTGTATTATGTGACTTTACCCAACTGTATGCTTAGGTAAATGTGTTGAGCACATGTAAGGTAGACTGGTCTTAACTATGATGTTCCACAGTGAGGTACATTAAATGCATTTTAGATGTATGACATTTTCAACTTATGATTGGTTTATCAGAAGATAACCCCATTTTAAGTCAGGGGGTATCTGTATTATATGTAAGCTAGGACAGGCCAATGTGATAACAGCCAATTCCCAACTCTTAGTGGCTTAAAAGAATATTTTATTGTTTATCCATTCTCCATGTCCATCCTAGATCAGAGGGGAGCTATGCTCAATATTTTCTCATTGCTCTTACTCTGAGATCCTGGTTACTACCTGGATCTATGCCTGATGCTGAAACAGGAGGAAAAAATATATAACTCCTAAGAGTCTGGCATTGACATTTATATGGTCTAGCCCAGTCGTGACACACATCACTTCCATTAAAAGTACCTGGTCAAAGAAAAAAAATTATCGGGCAGAACTAGTCATGAGAAAGGTCTCAACCTACCGCAGCCGGCTATGAATTACAAGCCTCATTTGTACCTAGATGATAGACAGATGCCAATATACAGTGAGCAGCAACAACATTTATCACATTCTAGGAAAGGTGAAAGATGAATCGGGTTTATAACCAACAATACTCAACACTGGCCTACCAGCCTGAAGATATTTCATTGGGGAACAAATGTCTCCCATGCTAAGCTATATGGTTTGGATGCAATTGACTTCATGCTCCAATCTAATAATGGGCATTTATTGACCTAAATCAATCAGCATAATCTTACACACCTGATCATAGTTGATTCAGAACTAGGCATGTAGCATAAATTAGTCAGCATAAGATTAACAGTGTTAAAGCTGTGGGAGAGACATACCCTTTAAGTACAGACAAGAAATATGTAGCCTTGGCAAACGTTGGTACCCACCATTTTAACAGGGATCACTCACGTATGAAAAAGCATCATTTTTAGACACTGGTAAGCTACTAGATTAAATTAACCTTGCAGTTTTGCTATGTAATACAGTTCATTCTGCGTATTCTGTTACTGACAAAGTAAAGACTTAAGTGATCAACTTGGCCCATAAAGCTTAAGAAAACTAACGTTAGTGTAACATCGGAAAAGCAAGGCTTATGAGTTGAAATGTAGAAATGTTACTCACAAAAAGTGACATCAGAATTTATCCTAGAAACTATATTGAAAATAGCTTGATGAAATGAGCCTATTTTGTACTTTAAAACTGTGGCTCTGCTGGGTTTTGCCAACTTTCCCTTTGGGAGAACTAAATGACCCTGAAAATTGCAGAGAAAAGCTTTCAGAATTCTTGAGATCATCTGAGATATACACAGTAAAAGAAGCGGAACATGGTTAAAAAAAAAAAAAAAAAAAGTGGGTGGCAAAATTGCAAAATCCTGCAAGCTGTGCAATTAACCCTTTACTTTAAGTAGTCCCCTCAATAAAAAAAAAAAAAAAAATCTCCAGTAAAGTCTATCACCCTGATGAGTGTCTGGCAACAGATTTATTTTCGTAAATGAGTGTCAAGTTGGGGTTTTGCAGAAGCACATCTCCACCTGGAGAAGCCAGAGCTCAGGAGGAAGAGAAGGTCAAGAGAACATAATTTGTACTTCAACCCTAAATAAATATCAGCAAAAATTCGGGGGAGGATTTTGGAGTTGAAGGTATGAGGACATGTGGAAAGGAAGAAGGCTGGATATTCCAAGAAATGAAGCTTAAACCTCAAGAAAACTTTTTGATAACTTTAAAAGTTCAAGTTAGATAAATAGAGTGATTTTTCTTTCTCCACAGTCTGTTAACCCGGAATCAATGTAAGAGCAAAAAAGTTTTTGCTTCTCCCACTGAGGGGCATTAAAATTGGTAGTGATTGTTAGTAAAGCTAAACATATTCCACAGTGTACGCACATCAGTGAAAAGAACTGGTCTACAAAGAATGCTTTTAATAGCCAGGTCAGGAATGAAGTCTTAAATCCTACTCCAAATTTTCACTAATCAGGAATGGGAACCTTACTGGGGCTTGTACTAATGTAAGTCCCAGCAAGTATAATGTGGACTAACATTAGTATCAAATTCCCTTTGGCTCCATAAATCTGTAAAAAGCAATAGTAACTTTAATATATAAGCAATTCATGTAATACTTATGCCTAATATCTGTACTAGTTACTCTGCTAGCCTGTGACAATACTATTACACTATTTGTATACGCCATTTAAACTTTCAAATTCTTTTCCCATATACCTGTTATTTTCATTGTAAAAATACTATGCAAGAGGATTGGCAGTTGATATTATGCCCATTTCACTGATTAGGAAAGTGAGGTAGAGTGAGGGCAAGGAATTTGCCCAGTGTTGGACAACAAATAAATTATTGAACAAAAACTAGAATCCAGATTTTTACCTTCTAACTTAGGGATTTTGAACCAAAAAAGAATATAAGGCCAGGCACGCTGGCTCATGCCTGTAATCCCAGCACTTTGGGAAGTCGAGGCAGGTGGATCACGAGGTCAGGAGATCGAGACCATCCCGGCTAACATGGTGAAACCCCATCTCTACTAAAAATACAAAAAACTAGCCGGGCATGGTTGCGGGCGCCTGTAGTCCAACTACTCGGGAGGCTAAGGCAGGAGAATGGCTCGAACCCGGGAGGCGGAGCTTGCAGTGAGCCAAGATCAGGCCACAGCACTCCAGCCTGGGCGACAGAGCGAGACTCCGTCTCAAAAAAAAAAAAAAAAAAGATTGTAAGATACAGTCTCTCTCTGTCTCTCTCTCCCTCTATATTTATATAAAATCTAATACTGTACTTTATATTTTATTCATTATACTTTATATTTACTATACTTTGTTTTATATATATCAACACTATATTACTGTACTACCATATATTACCAATAAATAGTATATTTTACATATATGTACTATATGTAATATATAGTATTGGATATATAATTATGTAAAATATATAATTATGTATATATAATTATGGAAAATATCTATCCAATGCTATATATGCATATATATACAGTAATATATATATACATATATATGCAATAAATAGTATCATAGGAGAGGTTCTTTCTTGCATTATATCCAATACTATTTATTGCCCCAGGATAAATAATGAACAGTAGAAAGAATAAATGCCCTGAGATGCTGTAGACCAAAATGGAGTCAACATGGAAAAGCAACAAATGCTTAATAGAAAAATAATTTTGTTCAGACAAATTTGCAACACAAATATGCTGACATTTTTATGAAGGACTAATATCTCTTATCTAACTGAAGTAAACCACAGTCATAAATTACAATACCTGAACTTCAGTGAGTTTTCAAAAATACATCACCCACCAAAGATCAATCTCCAAGGTCAACAAGCACTATTCGCAACATAGGAGAGTGAGTCCAGTGACAAACGGTTCGGAGAAAGGAAGCATTTGAAGGTGAAGAGCAGTGACAAGTGAGGCTCCATGGGGATTAAAATATGAAGACCATTTTGGTTCACTATTTTTCTGTATTTCCAATGCTGGAATGGAAGCAACCAGTAAAAACGATGAAGGGTGCAAATGTGAAAAAGAAAAACAAAACACACCCAGGAGGATGGGGACAAATTTAGGGAGCAGAACTTAATTTAAAATAACTTTGACAAAATTGGGGTCCAGGGAAATAATTTACTGACTAATGTACCTCAGCATGTGTAAATAAATACGAAATAACGAGACTAGAGTTACAAATAGCTTAACAAGCAAGACACAGCCATGATAAGCAGAATCTGCATACTCTGGGGACTTTCAAGTACCCAGTGATAGAGCATTATGCGAAACAATTAGGGCACCAGATCACTCCCTGACAGTCGTAGCACTGATGCATCAATCTAAAAAAAAAAAAAAAAAAAGGTGATGATTTTGTAACTTGCATATTCCACAAGTTCCTTCTTCAATTTTTGATTTTCTGCCTGCTCTCCCAAATTTCAGCATTCCTGTTTTCCTTTTTATTAATTGTATCTCATTTGTATGTTTTTCTCCATCATCTTTCACATGTTTTCAATTTACAAAAATCACAGATACAGTAGTACCACCTTATTGGTGGTTTTGCTTTCTACAGTTTCAGTTACCCAGGGTCAATCATGATCCAAAAATATTACGTGAAAAATTTCAGAAATAGATGATTGAAATGTTTTAAATTGTATGCCACTGTGATTAGTGTGATGAAATCTCACCTTGTAAAAATAAGGGCTACTTGAAACAAGCACTGTGATACCATGACAATCGATCAGTTAACCAAGATGGCTACTAACTATAATAAACCCTAGTGTTGTATTTGGTAAGTAGAATTAACATTTCAACCTAGACAGGTAAGTTTTAATTCCTTCCCCAGGATTTGACTACTTTCTGTAACTTCAAAATTCCCTTACAATTTATCATGGGACTCATCACCATTCTATGTCTAATCCCATCTCTGTGCCAAGATGCTTCCACTAAGAAAAATAATAATATCACATTTTATCACTTTCAATGAAGTAGAGAACAACAAGCATTGGAGGTGACCCTAGCAGTAGCAGGAATACAAAAGCACTGAAAGGATACAGGCCCTGGCTTTCCCCTGTGGTGGTAGCATGCCCCAAAGGAGGCATGTTGGATGAAACAGTGATACGAGTGGAAGCTCTGGAGAGAAGTTCAGAGAAGAATGGACTGGAAGATGCATTGGGGCATTGCTGGAAATCTTAGTGAAGAGCTAGCTTAGCTACTATGATTGCTTGCCCTCAACTATCTCCTCCCTCTTCCAACTCATCTTAGTCCATTTTATGTTACTATAACAGAATACCATAGACCAGGTGATTTTTTTTTTTTTTTTTTTTTTGTGAGACGGAGTCTCACTTTGCCGCCCAGGCTGGAGTGCAGTGGCTGGGTCTCAGCTCACTGCAAGCTCCGTCTCCTGGTTTTACGCCATTCTCCTGCCTCAGCCTCCCGAGTAGCTGGGACTACAGGTGCCCGCCACGTCGCCCAGCTAGTTTTTTTTTTTGTATTTTTTAGTAGAGACAGGGTTTCACCGTGTTAGCCACGATGGTCTCGATCTCCTGACCTCGTGATCCGCCCGTCTCGGCCTCCCAAAGTGCTGGGATTACAGGCTTGAGCCACCGTGCCCAGCCCAAGACCAGGTGATTTTTAAGGAACAATGATTTATCTCTTACAGCTCTGGAGGCTGTTAAGTCCAAGGTCATGTGGCCTATATCTGGTTAAGGTCTACTTGCTGCATCATCCCATAGCAAAGGCAAGAAGGCAAGAGAGTAAGAGGGGGCCACACTCTTATAAGAACCCCACTCTTGAGAAAACTGAACTACACCTGAGAGATGACATTAATCCATTCATGAGGGCACACCTTCCATGACCTAATCACCTCTTATTAGGGCCCCACCTCCCAATACTGTTGCATTGTGGATTAAGTTGTCATCACACGATCATTGAGGGACACATTCAAACCATAGCACAACTCTATTGAGATTCCATCAAGTGGTGCTACACCCAGCTTGATGTAGAGCACTCACAAGCAAAAAGGGACCAATATTAGTGAACCGAGCCAGAAAAAGTGTGCCCCTTCTAAGAGAACAGTCGTCAGCACATGTGAAATGGGGACCCTACAAGGCCAAACATCAACATTTGTTAAAGAAAAACTGCAACTATAAATTTCATGTATATTTAATTTTTAAAACCTTGACAATTGATTGCATTTCATTTTTAAAATATTGTCCTAACTAAACAAAATGTATCTTCAGGCCGGGCGCGGTAGCTCAAGCCTGTAATCCCAGCACTTTGGGAGGCCGAGACGGGCAGATCACGAGGTCAGGAGATCGAGACCATCCTGGCTAACACGGTGAAATCCCGTCTCTACTAAAAAATACAAAAAAAGCTAGCCGGGCAAGGTGGTGGGCACCTGTAGTCCCAGCTACTCGGGAGGCTGAGGCAGGAGAATGGCGTAAACCCAGGAGACGGAGCTTGCAGTGAGCTGAGATCGGGCCACTGCACTCCAGCCTGGGTGGCAGAGCGAGACTCTGTCTCAAAAAAAAAAAAAAAAAAAAAAAAAAATGTATCTTCAAGACATTTGTGGCTCACGGAAGCCAATGGACAATTTGTGTCTTGGTTTAAATTCTAATTTGTAATACAAAATTACATCTATTCCAAGCCAGAATGTGTTAATTTGCTTCCTTTTTAAATTGATCACATGAGGATCCTTGAGGAGCCTCATACTGTGTGGGGTTTGGGTAAGATAAACTGTTATGTAAAACATAATGACAATAAAAGCAAGTTGGATTTTTGTAATTAATTGGAATTTAAGAGTGATATGAAGTTTATAAGTACACCACCCGACACCTAATTTCAGTCTTTGTTTCCACTAAAATTTTGAAAAATTGTACTTAGATCTTTAAGTAAAATGAGCACCCTATTAAAAGTAACCATAAGGTATCTTAAGTGCTTTCAATCTCAAAACAAAACATTGGCAATTATAAATTATGAAAGTCATATAGAATAAAATCACAATGTATATGACCTAAGTTCACAATGATATACTTACTCTATTTCCAGTATTAGATTTCATAACCTAATGGTCAAAGACAGGGAAAGCATTTAAGTTAATGATATTACCAGACAAAAAGGATGGCCACTGAGGGGAACAAAATTTCCTTGGCTAAAATGAAAATGGTTACATATAAATAGCAATTTAGATTTTAGTTGGAATTACTTATTTCTGGCTCTAAAATATTGCTTTATTAATTAACATATAAATTAGAATCAATTCTGTAAGAGCTATTTTTGTTTTACTTTTTAAACATCTTCATCTATGTCTAACATGCTAAGTCAGACAGAAATACTTAGGTGTATAACATTTGTGCATCTCTTTAGAAACTAGAGTATGAAAGTAAGGTTTAAAGAATAAGAAAAATAGAGAATAAATTGTCAGTGTCTAATTTTAAATACTACCACTGAAATTAGTATCCTTATTCCAGGTATTGCATTTGCATGATACAACAAGCTTACAGACCAAATAAAACTAGTTTGGTTTAACAAAAATCAGATTTTAAGTGAGCCAGGATCACGCCACTGCACTCTAGCCTGGGGGATACAGCAAGACTGTATCTCAGGGAAGAAAAAAATAAAAGAAAAAAGAAAAAAAGAAAAAGAAAAAGAAATCAGCTTTCAAAGGTAAATACTGTAAAGAAAATACACAAATCAACTTGCAGTACAAACTCAGTTTTTCTAGCTACTGCTTGTTCCTACTGTTATTTGTCATGGCAATAAGTGAAGAAGTAGGAAACAGCTGTGTTTCATCCAATATCTACTTCTTCCTTTTCATTACAAAAATTATTTTTTATCTGAGTGTATTTTCACTGAGAATAAAGGCTACATTTCCCAACCTACCTTGCAGCTAGGTGTGAACTTATGCCTGATTTCTGGTCAATGAGGTGTGACCATGAGTGATTTGTGCAACCTTTGAGCCATGTCATTTAAAGGAAGAGTTCCCTTCTTTTTTGTTTCAGACCAGGTCACTAGCTGGAAGGCAAAAGTTACCGGCCATCCTGCACTACATGGTAAAAGTCAACATCTTACAGGGGCTGCGGGAATGTAGTAGAATGAACCTGGGCCCCTGGCACAAGGTCATCTTCATACCACTTCTGGCCAGACCATATAGGAGAGAAACAATGCATATGTATCTTACTAGGTCAATATAAGTTTAGGTCTCTTTATAGTACCTATATATTAAAACAAATAAAAAAATTGGTCAGAACAAGATCAAGAATAGCTAGCCATCACTTAGAAGTCAGTTGCAAAAACACAGAAAGTGTCCACAGGCAAACTAGTGTCCCTTATTATGCCATGGGAAAGCATTTTGGGGTGTTATACAAAATCCTCATAGGGAAAACTGTGCGCCTCAGAGCTTGTAACTCTAAGAGAAACTATGGGGGAAAACTGACAAAATTGGTATGTATTGGTTGTTTCTTGGCACTTTCAGCAAAGTTCAATTTGAGTGACTAAGATCAATGCTTGTAAGTGTGCATGCTGAAACTGAAAAGAACTCAGTTTTTAGATAGATTTTTATTAGCTTGTGGTCAGAAACCCAAGGTGACTAGGATCTGGAAACTTGGGGCCTTGGAGTATTTATCAAGACAACTGAAGTAACATTTTACAGTGATTCTGAAAAGGTAGTTTGGGGAAGAGATAAATCTGTGCCCTAAAATCCTTCACCTATAGAGGCCAGATAATAGGAGTCCATGGAACAACTGAAAAATCAGATTAAAATTACTGCCTTATTCTCTCAGCCTATTTTCAGATGGCTCCAAGGAAGTCACCATTATATTAGGAGAAAGGGGAAGAGAAAAAGCAGAAGAGACAAGTAAATAAATGATGTTAGGCTTAAAAACCTATCCATGTGATAGCTTTGCTATGACTGTTAACACATGAAATTGATCAGAAACTAACCATCAGCAACGTTTTTGACTAAATTATATGATTAAGGAAACTACAAGCCAGTCGTAAAAATTCCTAGGCAGCCAGTAAAACTAAAATTGGAGCTCCAAACACACAAAAGAAGAAAACTGAGAAAAGTTAGTCCTCTCCAAGAAAATACCAAATGCTCACTTCAATCACAACTTGCTCAGATTAATAGGCAAGGAAGCATCTTTCAGACATCTCCATTAGAGGTCACAGAAGACAATGGATAAGATACTTTCAGAGCAACCAGGAGATGGCCTTAGCAAGAATCCTACTCAGCTACAGTTTAGAACGCCTCTCTAGTCCAGCCCAGCACTGTAGGATATTTTATATGAATCGTTACCTTCTGGGGTTTCTCATTTTTGCCTTTTCCAAATACTTGTTAGTATGGTTTTACAATTCCGTAACCAGTGTGCATTGGGTGTGTCCCGGGAAGGTGACATGTCATTTAATTTAAAGGTGATTCAACAGGAGGAGCACATCTCTCAAATTTCTAGGACTTATAATTGAAGTTGAGCCCGGTTCAGAAATTTGGATTATCTTTCTTGGCGAAGAGCAACTGTCTTCTATACTTGAGAAGAGAGTACATTGATATTTGTGTGACCAAAAAGATATATGATGAAAACTCTTTGTTCCCGAATACCCATTCTTCCCTTGTCTGAGATTAATAGATATTTAGATAGTTTAATCGACACTTAGCTGAGAACATACTTGTCAGAATATAGACTTTATTCTCAAGTTTCTCACTCTTCCCGAGCTAACAATATGACAACACCTTGGCCAGTGATCTAGAAGAAATAGGTAATATAAACTTCTCAGAAAGTTAAACATAAAGTTATCAAATGACCCAGAAATTCTATCCCTATCCAAGGGAATTAAAAAATAAGCCTATCCCAAAACTTGTATATATAGCTCATAGTAACATTATTCATAAGAGCCAAAAAATGGAAGCAGCTTAAATGCCCATCAAATGAATGGATAAACAAAATGTGAGCACAGCCATACAATGGAATATTATTTTGCAATTAAAGTACTGATACATGTTACAACATAGATGAGCCATGGAAACACGCTAAGTGAAAGATGACAAAGGTAATACATTGTACGACTCCATTTATATGAAATACTCAAAACAATCCAATCCATAGAAAATAAATGTAGATTAGTGATTGCCCAGGATGGAGGAGAGGGGAAATTGGGAGTGAGTGCCAATGAGTAAAAAAAGTAGGTGGTTTCCTTTTGTGGTGGTGAAAGTTTTCTGGAATTATTAGTGACGGCTGCACAACTCTGATTATACTAAAAATCAATCAACTGTACACTCTGAAATTTTTTTGAGACTCAGTTTCACTCTTATTGCCCAGGCTGGAGTGCAATGGCATAATCTCGGCTCACTGCAACCTCCACCTCCCAGATTCAAGTGATTCTCCTGCCTCTGCCTCCCAAGTAGCTGAGATTACAGACATGAGCCACCACAACCGGCTAATTTTGTATTTTTAGTAGAGACAGGATTTCTCCATGTTAGTCAGGCTGGTCTCAAACTCCTGACCTCAGGTGATCTGCCCGCCTCGACCACCCAAAGTGCTGTGATTACAGGCATGAGCCACTGCGCCCGGCCCTGAAATTTCTTAATGTGAATTTTACATTGTGTAAATTTTACCTCTTTTTTTCAAAATAGTATCAGTGTCAGTCCATTTAGGATGCTATAACAAAATAGCATATGCTAGGTAGCTTAGAAACAACAGAAATTCATTTCTCCCAGTTGTGGAGGCTAAGTCCAAGACCAAGGCACCAGCAGATTTGGTATCTGCAGAGGGCACATTTCCTAGTTATAGATGGTGCCTTCTCACTGTGTCCTCACATGCTGGTAGGGTCGAGTAGCTCTCTGCTGCCTCTTTTATAAGGGCACTAACCCCAATCAGGAGGTTCCGCTGTCATGACCTAATCACCTCATCTTATACTACCTCACCTTGAGGGGTTTAAGATTTCATCATAAGAACTGGAGGCGGTGGGGAGACACAAACATTCAGACCATAGCAACCAGCAATATCCACATCTGATAAAGAAGAAGTGTGTTCTCTCATTCTCTTTCCTTCATCTCCCTGGAAAGCATATGGACATGACTGTAGTTAATTGTCTCGGATATGTAGATAAAAGCAACTCACTACAGAGGAGTAAGATTGAAAAAGTCTTGTGCCCTGGTACTACAGAGTTAACCAAGTAGTCCTGGACCACATTCTCCTACACAGTCAGGTGAAAGATAATTAAAATGATTAAGTTCAATTTAGTTTAAGCCTTTGTTACCTTGAGTCTCTGTTACAACAGCCAGATGTTTGTTGTAATTCAAGTAACACAAGAATTCAAGAACTCTCAAAATTGCTGGTAAATGATTTTTATTATCTTTTAATTTCTGTCCAGTTATCCATATAGAGGTTGACATTGCAACTAGAAAGTACGTCAAGAGAGGTGATGTGGTGTTGTGTCTGAGTGAATGAGGTTTATTGTTAGACAACCCTAGAATTGAATGTACTCCCCATATATCACTTTGACTAATTTATTTAACACATCCACTCTAGTCACATTTTTCCCACTTGTAAAATAAAAATAATAGGAGTCTTAAGCCTAATATATAGCAAGGACTCAATAAATTGTAGATTTTTGGAAAGGGTACTCACACTTGGAATATTGCTTGAGATTTTACTTGTTATATGCAAGGTTTTCTCCAGGTAAATTGTTACTTTTCTCTGCCTTTTAAATGCCCTAGAGCTGTGCAGTTGTCAACCATACAATGAAACGTCACTTCTGTTTAATATTCAATATTACTGATTATGAAATGAATAAGAGAAGTCAACAGCTGTGATTTGCTATGGCCAGTAGTATCAGTAACTAAAGGATCCGGTAGAACAAATCAGAAATATTTGTGATAAGCCATTTTTTAAAGCAAGTGAAATTAGATAATCTTTTGCAGACACCCTCTGGGGATAACAGTGTTCTTGAGAAGTTGTTTTTCATGCCCATAGGACATGCAGAAACTAAACTGCAGTCTCCAGAAACCTGTGTCACTCAGGCTGATGCATGATGTCAAGTTGCAGTTGACAGTGGAAAAAAAATGTTAAATTACTGTCTGACACTTTTAAATGAACTTTAAATGAACAATTCATCTCTCAAGCTCAATATGCTATAGGCATGTTACAAAATGAATCCTAACAAAATATTCGGTAATCAGAATTTCCTTAGTATTTAATACCCTCAGAAAATAAACACTATCTCAAATATTGCAATACAGTATAAGGTTGGCATTATATTTCAGATTGAATACTATTTTATTACAATTTTGTTAAACCAATGTATGTGTCTGCAAATTATGAATTTAAAATTGCAATATCTATAGATTATTTTTGCATAAATATTATGAATTACAATAACTGCTACACTGAGTAAGGGCAGAAAACAAATGCAGGAGGTTTCTCCATTTTCTCAGTTTGTGAATGAAAACAAGGGTAGGTCCATGACTCTTCAGGTCACTCTTAGGTAACAGAAGTTCTTCCTGTCACTTTTGTCTCAAAACAATCGGTTCAGCAATTAGAATATTCAATCCAATGTAATCACTAAAAAATTCTAGGTTCATTTAAACGTGTACTTTTTTATGAAGCCAAACGAGAGGGCATGTTCAGCTTACTTCTCCTCCCCGCTTCTTTCTCAGCTTTTAATAATTTTGGGTCCTCACTCTTCAGGGAGGGAGAGGTAAGAAGGAATAGAGAGAAGCAAGAAAAATGGTAGCCATATCTTACTTAGCACTCATCTACACTGATGCTGGAAGTCTTCCAAGTGGACACTGCCCTCGTGGGAGATCCCTCATTTGAAGTTTCCTTGATCTAGGCACTTTCACTGCTATGCCAGCTCCCACACTGCACATACCTGGACACTGGGTGGTACGTCTAATTCTTTTTCTGCTGTTCTTTGTTTTTTGGTTTTTTTTTTGCTTTTTTTTCTTTTAAATGGAGTTTCACTCTTGTTGACCACACTGGAGTGCAGTGGTGCAATGTCAGCTCACCACAACCTCTGCCTCCTGGGTTCAAGCGATTCTCCTGCCTCAGCCTCCCGAGCAGCTGGGATTGCAGGCATACGCCACCAAGCCCGGCTAATTTTGTTATTTTTAGTAGAGATGAGGTTTCTCCATGTTGGTCAGGCTGGTCTCTAACACTGCCGACCTCAGGTGATCCATCCGCCTTGGCCTCCCAAAGTGCTGTGATTAGAGGCGTGAGCCACCGCACCCGGCCAGAGATTCTTTTGCTTCTCAAGGCTGCCCTCTTAAAGAGAAATTAAGACAAGCCCACTCCGTGCATTTCACATATGCCATACATATTATCAAATACATAGGAAAGACCAACGCATCCTCTGTTCTGACAAGCTCTATATTAACAGGAAATTATTTTCCCTCTGTCATCAGACAGACAAATCCAGGTGCTTAGATTTCAGAAGCATCAGTCAGACATCAGTTTACCGCACCTAGCTCCAGGGGACACACGTCGACCTCTGAGTGGCCTTTATTCCTTCCCTAGGCTTTAGCTAAGTGAAGGAATCTGAACCAGCATATTGACAGAGCTCCCCAAAACCTTCTGCAAATCCCTATACTTTTCTCAAAACTGTATTACAGGTTATAAATCAATGATTGGCTGTAACAAAACCAGTTTGGAAAACTCCTCTGCAAATTCTGCAGAGGGCTTCTGTACTTTATTTTAAAATGCAGCAGTAACTGCCAAGAGACCTTAGCTGAAATCGAGAGTAAAACAACTGTGGTTAAAGATATTTTTATGTAGTTTCTCTTTTTGCTTTTTTTATGGTTCCACAATTCAATTTGTTTTCTTGGTTAGACTTTTAAGACTGACAGGTGTACACCTTGCTGGGTAGTTAGACGGCAGGACAGTATTGAGAAGTAGGACATACATCAGGGGAAGGAGGCTTGACATCATTTTTGCTTTTTGCGGAGACTGTATCTAAATAACTATCATAATGTTGATTAGTAACTGATCTTGACTAGTGTATTTAGAACACTATTACTTTAAAAAATTATTACCCAAAAAACCACCTTGAACTGGATGTGCTGTATTTATTTTCCTCTGCATGGCCATTATTTTACATTCCTCATCATCTTTACAAAATAAAGCAGGTTTATTTTTCCAAGTTTAACTTCCTGTACTAACTCAGAAGGAATTAGCTGGCTTAATTTTCTGATAACCTTTTCAAGCAGACAGCTTCAAAACATCTAATAAACCAAATTCTATGCTGACACTTCTCTCCTTTCTGCAAAGAAAGAACTAAAATCTTGTTTTAAAGATATTTGGCTTTTATTAACTTCACTAAGCCTCAATCTCTTTCACTCTGATATGGGTATAATAATGGCTCCATCTTAAAGATGTACTGTGAGTGAGACTCAAAAGAAGCTATTATATATGCAAAGTGTTAGCCCCAGTACCCAGTACACAAGAGTGCTCAGTAAATATTAGTTCTTATGTTTATTATCAATATCACATGTTTGAACATAATTTTGCCATAATATTTACATTTAAAATTACTGAATAATATAAAATATTTACAGTCAGGTTGAAATGCAAGGCATGCAGAAGCTATACAGTAGAAAAATACTGGAGACAGAACCTTAGGCTGTTAGTTCCTATTGAAAGTGTATTTACTGCCCTCTAGTGGCTACTGACCTAATAACAGAACAGGCGCTAAAGGAAATGTGTACGATTTTTTAATTAGAGACTTCTAAAAAATATTATCAAACAACCTGTATTAACAATCAGAGGTGCCATCGTAACTAAACATAATTATATTCTTCCATTTAATTCTGAAACACTAAATATCTCTAAGTTATAAATTGACAGTCATTAAAAATTCTTATGCTTATAAAAACATTCATTTGGGGTATTTTAAAAGTAAAGAGTCAGGATATTTTTTTCAAGACTGCATAGTTTTTGCTATCCTGTATACACTTTCCCAAATGATTTTTTTTAAGTAATTAGGATTAGATCTGTGAATTAAGAAAGTAAGGTTGTTTTCTTTACACATATGGCCAGGTTATAGGGCTACTTTGCAGAATCCATGACAATTTCACTTTTCGTCATCATTACCACCTTTTCTCTGGTGCATATCAAACCTAGGAAGTTCAGCACTGTAGTAATCCACAGTGTTTCAATAAGGTTTTAAGATTAATTTCAATATCCCGGCAAAATTCAGGTGCTTTAAGGCAAATCCATCAGATCTGGTAATTTTTATCTTTTTTTTTTTTTTTTTGAGACAGAGTCTCGCTCTGTCGTCCAGGCTAGAGTGCAGTGGCTGGATCTCAGCTCACTGCAAGCTCTGCCTCCCGGGTTTATGCCATTCTCCTGCCTCAGCCTCCCGAGTAGCTGGGACTACAGGCGCCCCCCACCTCGCCCAGCTAGTTTTTTGTATTTTTTAGTAGAGACGGGGTTTCACCATGTTAGCCAGGATGGTCTCGATCTCCTGACCTCGTGATCCACCCGTCTCAGCCTCCCAAAGTGCTGGGATTACAGGCTTGAGCCACCGCGCCCGGCCAGATCTGGTAATTTTTAATAAGAAAAATTACAGGGAAATACGCAGTACAGTATATTTAAGAACTATTAACTTATTTTTTAAAATAGAAAGCATCCTTAAAATCCATTAAAGTTGAATAGCAAGAACAACCCAATTTATTATAGATAACTTTTTCTCATTAACCTAAATAAGTCTCTATCATGAAATTTCTGATCACATCATTTCTATTATGGATTTTAAATATTAATGCATAATGTTTTCTATTTATATAAATGGAGACTTTATTGCAGTGGAGATGTTTTTAAAATGCTTTCTGTTGGCATTTTAAATAAACACCTCCTTAAAGTTAGAAAACATTTACTAAATAGCCTAGCTAAAATTTTAATACCTAATAACTTTTTACTTTTTTCCTTGTGCATCAAGAAGGCAGTTGTCATTCGTTTCTTAATGATATTTTTACACAGGTACTACTGTTTGCTTTAATGACTCATCTCTCTTGTATTCAGGTTAAGTATAGGTAATCCTCCCATCCTTTTTTTTTTCTTCTTCTTCTGAGACAAGGTCTCGTTCTGTCACCCATGCTGCAGTGCAATGGCATGATCACAGCTCACTGCATCCTGCCACCTCAGCCTGCTGAGCAGTTGCGACTACAGGCATGGATCACCAAGCCTGGTTGGTTTCTTTATTGGTAGAGACAAGGTCTCACTACATTGCCCAGACTGCGTCCCTCAACTCTTTAATGACAAATTTAAAGGGTATACACATAAACCTGGTAAGTTTAAGCTCCTACACACTTATACAACTTAATATGATCAACAAAAATTAGCTCAACCAACCTAACTGACTCACATTAACAACATTTCACGATGGTCACTACATTGCTCATTTTAACTCAAACATGACTGTCCTAGGGCAGGTTTCTTCGGAAGGCAGCTGGTCCACCCCACGTTGGTTAAATAAGGAGTCCATTTTCCCACCTTTCTTACTTTATTCAAACATCTGTGAAACTGTTTCATGTTTAAAATCTCAACTCTCAGAACTGTGTTCACAGATAGATCCTATCATTTATCCATATTCAGGGTTTCTTATCTTCTTCTTTGAACTGTTTTCTGACTTGCAGCATTCCCATCTATAAGAATCTGATCAATGATGAATTAACTGGAAGGTTATCTCCAGGTATTCCACCCTGGATATCTATGCTGCAATGCCATGTTTATCTTCTTACTCAAATCCCAACATTGATAATGCAGGTTAACCATGTGTTACGACCATTTCCTGATACACATTTTGCCGGTGGCAGTTTTAAAATGTATCCATTATTTTTTTGTCATCTCATCGCACTAAGAGGTGGTGTCGCCACATCCTTCTGATCTTTGAATCTGAACTGGCCTTGGTGGCTCAGTAGTAATCAACAGATGCAAAGCAACAGAAGTGACACTGTGTGCCTTCAAAAGCTGGATCATTAAAAATGGCACTGCTTTTCCTTTGCCCACTGGAGCACTCCAGCTTGGACCCTTGAGCCACCACAGAACCACCCTGATATTGATATGCTGTGAAGAAACTCAATCCACTGAAGAAACCACGGGTAGTGGCTCTAGTTGAAAGGATCAGTTGCTAAATTAACTCACATTACATCTTTTGTCCCTCGAAGCTGCCTTACAGCTTATTTTGGAGTCACACTGCTGAGCCTTGGGTTTTCATGTTTTTAATCTGTTAATCAGTGTATTTTCTGAGATTTATCAGGAAATGCAGTTGACAGCACAGTTCCAGTAATTATTGGAAGAATAAGGTCAGAAGTGCAAAAAGAAAAGAAAAGGAAAGAAAAGAAAACAGGAAAGAAAAAGAAGAAACATACAGAAAGGAAATCTGGTATAAAACACTGGCCAAGGGTCTTCAACATTCCCAGAGGGAAACTTGGAGAGAAATTCGAACAAAAAAGCTTTTAAAAAGCTGACACTGTATTTTATACTTAGTTTAATGCTAAATATTTATCTTTATCTAGAAAGAATTAAAGACTGAAGGAACATTTTTTGTTTGATATTTTTTGACATGCATTATTAGTCATTCATACTTCTATGTATTTAGCTACTCACCAAGGGAAGCTTCTTGTGAGAAGTATTATACTTAAACAGGTATAAATAGGCTGGGTTTTTAAAAAATGGAAATAAATGGAAAGATAGCCATCCCACCTTCACACAGTAGTCTAAAACTGGATAGTTAAAAAAGCTTTATGCCATCATATAAGTTTTATTTCATAGTTAATAAGAACAGAAGGTTGAAATGTGCAAATTATTGCTACCCTACAATTGTGAGATAAAATATTCTGAACCACATTTGACAGTTGGTCCAAGCTTTTTAAACTTCAAAAATTAACATTATAGGCACACTGCCCTTCTTTGAGAGAGTCCAATATTCCAAAAAGCAACAATAACATACAAATACTTTCAAAGTTAGGTAGTTGCTGGTCAGTTATAATTAAAAACATTTTGCCTTTATTTAATCACTTGTTTTATTTTTATATCATCCAAACATCCAAGCAAATCTTTAATATATGTGATTGTTGCTTTTATAGATTTTTGTTTGGTTCTAATCTAAAGGTGTTTGTAACAAATGTGTCTCCTAAAAGAATGGCTTTTTTTGTGGGGTGGATACTGTTCTCCAGTGGCACCAGAGACTTCAAGCACACTGCTGAGAGACCAGAGGTTGTCAGTTTAACAGAGTCCTATCACGTAGTAAATCAATATATTAACCCACAGGCAACCCCTTAGCATGCAGGTGTGCAGGCTAGAACTTTCCAGCTTCTCTGGGTGTGTTTGTATGTTTAAGCATTAGCATAATATGCTGAATTCTCTTTTCAATGTTTCTGCTTACTGTGATCATGATATCAGCATCAAAATTTCTAGTACTTTACTCTTAGTGTACAAACAAGTAAAACAAGCCAGCAGATCAACTTTTGCTTTATGTTACCTATATCCTATACCAATATTGGGTTAAGTACTTTCAGTAAAGCTCAATCGATCATGAAAACCCCTGTTTTGCAGAAGAGGTTCACAGGGATCAAGTGATTTGGCCTTGATTATGTAACAATTATGTGAAGCAACAAAAAGAAGGATTTGAACCTACCTCTTCTGACTTCCGTGTCAGATTAAACCATAAAATAATTTTACCATTTAGTAATAGACACAGTTGAATCTGTTCCAAGCCCCAAAAATGTAACATAAAATTTATGAAGAATGTTTTATCAATAACATGTTTTATTTAAACTTGAAACTCCCCTGGGTCCCTGAACCCCAGCTTTATTTTTCTCTACAAAAATTCAGCAACTGAATTGTAGGCTGCATACTACAAGAGGTCAATGATCTTAAGTAGCATACACCATGTCAGGTCCCAAAGCTCTAAAACTGCATACTTAAATATATATATATATATATATGTGTGTGTGTGTGTGTGTGTGTGTATGTATATATGTGTATATATGTATGTGTATATATGTATGTGTATACATATGTATGTATATATATATATAATGTATATATTATTTGTGTATCTGTCACCCCATGTGAAAGAAACTCTGGAAATTAAAATAAAAAGGCTTTTTGCCCTAAGGGAGATGGAACACACTGTGCCAAACCCCTCCTTGGGGGAAAGGTGGGCGTGGCACCAATCACTGAAGGGGGCTGCACTGACGGCCATGTACAATCACAGAAAGGTGTCATCTCATCCCATCCTCCCCTGTCCCACCATTACAGATGCAGCAGTAGTTCTTACCACTGGGGGCTGGCACATATGCACTTGAAAAAGTGTTTTTCCTGCTTTCCACAGTGGCTCTACCCCTACTCAAAGTGAGCCCACGCTGCTTGGGCTTGCATGAGGGTCAGAGCTCAGCTCCTCCTTCCTACACAGAGCAGCAGTGTCCTGACATCAGAAGACAGACAAGAAACAGATTGTCTGTTCTGAACTGGAGGAGACTCTGCATTCAGCCCGTTTGATGGAAGCCACCGGAGGGCCAAATCTGTGGTCCACAGTAACACTGTGGGAAACCATAGGACTAAGTTTATATGAACTGAAAGTGGTGAACTCTGCAACAAGGACCTAATAAGGCAGTGGATTATATTCTAGCCTGCGCAGGAGAGGAGCTCCTTCCCCTCCTCTTACCCAGAGACCTCAATACATCTCAACAGAATATCCTCCCATTACTCCCTGATCAAATCAAATGCTTCTACTTGTCATCAGCCTACCTGAGCATGAGCCAGCTCTTACTGTTAAGTGTCACTTGCTGGACTGAAGCCTGAACTGCGCTATCAAATAAAAAGCCTGCTGCCAGAAGGGCTTAGTGCTGGTGTATGAGATAAGCTTTCTAAGACCTCTGTATCCTCAGCCCTAAGGAGATAGTGTGTTGGTTTATACATCTAATTTCTAGAACAAGCAGCACCTGAGAAAGCCACTGTACAGAAACTACCTACAACCAAGAAACCAATACAGAGCCTTGATTCCCCACAAGCACCCAGAAATGAAGTCAAATAATCATACAAAACATGAAACACAGTCCAAAGGAAAAAAATAATTAAAAATCAACAAGTCCCATTCAAATGACAGCAAATTCAAAAACAAGGAGAAACAGATCACTTAGATGAGATGGAATCAGCACAAGAACTACAGAAATACAAAAATAAAATGTCTTGGCAATGCTGAAAGATCATTCTAGATCTCTAGCAAAGAATCCTAACCAAATTGAAAAATCTGAAAAAATAAAGAATTCAAATTATATGTTGCAAGAAAACTCAAGAGATCCAAGAGAAAGTTGAAATCCAACATAAAGAAACCTAAAAATGATTCAGGATATGAAAAATGAGAGCTTTAAAAAAATATATATAACTTCTGGAATTTAAAATTCACCGAAGGAATTTCAAAATACAGTTTAAAGCTTAACCATACAGTAGGCAGAAGAAAGGAGAAGAAAGAATCTCAGAGCTTGAAAGCTGGTCTCTTGAATTAACCCAGTCAGTAAGAAATAAAGACAAGAAGACTTTTTCAAAATGAACAAAGACTTTAGGAAATGAGATTATGTAAAGTGACCAAAAGTTTAATCTGTTGGCATTCCTGAGAGAGAAGAAAAATAAGTAACTTGGAAAACATATTTGAGGAAATAATTTATGAAAATTTATCTAATCTTGCTAGAGATGTAGACATCCAGATATAAGAAATTCAGAAAACTCTTGTGAGGTACCAGATGAGCATCACAAACCATAGTCATCACACTATCCAAGGTGAACGCAAAAGAAAAAATCCTAAAGGCAACTAGAAAGAAAAGGGCTAAATTACCTATAAAGGAAACCTCATCACATTATCAGCAGACTTATCATCAGAATCCTTACAAGCCAGAAGACATGTAGTGCCTATTTTCAGCCTTCTTAAAGGAAAAAAAAAATGCCCATCAAGAATTTTATATCATCAAACTAAGCTTCATAAATGAAAGAGAAACAATGTCTTTCCAAAACAAACAAAGGCTAAGGGAATTTGTCACCACCAGACTGGCCCTACAAGAAATGCTCAAAGGAATTCTAAACATGGAAACAAAAGAATGATACTTGCTACCACAAAATCACATATAAGCACAAAATTTATAGATATTCTAAAGCAATTACACAACTGAGACTACAAAGCAACTAGGTAGAAACACCGTGACAGAAACAAAACCTAACATATCAATATTAACCTTAAATATAAATGGCCTAAATGGTCCACTCAAAAGATACAACTTAGATTTAAAACAAAAAAACTCAAGCATCTGCTGCCTTCTAGAGACCCATCTCACACATAACACCCACAGACTCAAATAAACGGACAAAGAAAAATCTATCATGCAAATGGAGAACAAAAAAGGTTGCTATTTCTGTATTACATAAAACAGACATTAAACCAACAACGGTTAAAAAAATGACTAAAAAGGGCATTACATAATGATAAAGGGTTTAACTCAACACAATTTAACTATTGTGAATATATGTGCACGCAACATCAGAGCACCCAGATTTTTAAAACAAATACTAAGAAAAGAGATAGATAGCTGTACAATAATAGTGGAGGACTTCAACACCCCACTGACATCACTAGACAGGTCACCGAGGCAGAAAACTAACAAACTCTAGACTTAAATTTGACTCTTGACCAAATGGACCCTAATAGACATCTACAGAACAGTCTACCTGACAACCATGGAATATATGTTTTGCTCATCCATGCCTGGAACATTCTCTAAAATTGACCACATGCTTGCTCATAAAGCAAGTCTCAATAAATTCAAAAATAATAAAAATCACATCAAACATTTTCTTGGAACACAGTGGAGTAAATTTAGAAATCAATACCAAGAGGTACTCTCAAAATGACACAAATACATGGAAACCGAACAACTTTCTCCTGAATGACTTTTGGGTAAATGGTGAAATTAAAGCAAAAAAAAATTTTAAATGAAACAAAGAAAATAAGAGAAGCAATTTACCAAAACCTCTGGGGTGTAGCAAAAACAGTTTTAAAAGAAAAGTTTATAGTGATCACTACCTACACAAAAAAGATAGAAATATCTCAAATAAACAACATAACTTTGCACATAAAGAAAACCAGAACAAGAACCAAACCAAACCCAAGGCTAGCAGAAGAAAAGCAAGAACAAGTATCAGAACAGAACTAAATGAAATTGAGATTAAAAATATCATGCAAAGGGTCAACAAAATGTATAGTTTGTTATTTGAAAGAACAGACAAAATTGATAGACCACTAGCTAGATTAACCAAGAAAAACCAGGGAAGATTCGAATAAGTACAATCAGAAATCACAAAGGCAAAGTCACAGCTGATACCACAAAAATACAAAAGACCCTCAGACACTAATATGAACTTCTCTGTGTGCACAAACTAGAAAACCTAGAAGAAATGGATACAATCCTCGAAACACACAACCTTCCAAGTTAAAATGAGGAAGGAATTTAAATTCTGAGCTCACCAATGGAATCAGCAATAACATCTACCGATCAACCAAACCCAGGACAAGATGAAATCACAGCCTAATTCTACCAGACATACAAAGAGTTGGTATCAATCACACTGAAATTATTCCAAAAAAATCAAGGGGGGGATTTCTAACTCATTCTATAAAACTAGTATCATCCTGATAACCAAAATCTGCGAAGAATAAAAATCAAAACAATAAGCCAGTATCCCTCGTGAACATATAAACAAAACTCTTCAGGAAAGAGTAGCAAGCAGAATCCAGCAGCACATCAAAAAATAATTCATCACAATCAAATGGACTTTATTCCTGGAATGCAATGATGGTTCAAAATTTGCAAGTCAATAAATGTAATTCACCAGATACACAGAATTATAAACAAAAACCATATGATCATCTCAATTGAAGCAGAAAAGGCATTATAAAAATCCAGTATCCCTTCATAATAAAAACCCTTAACAAACAAGGCATTGAATGAACTTACCTCAAAATAATAAGAACCATATATGGCAACCCATAGCCAACATCATACTGAATAAGCAAAAGTTGAAAGTGTTTCTTCCAAGACCTGGAACTACACAAGGATGTCCACTCTCACCATTCCTATTAGGGGGCATAGTATTACAAGTCCTAACTAAAGCAATCAGGCAAGAGAAAGAAAAGCATTCAAATAGGAAAAGAGGACATCAAATTATATCTGTTCACTGATCACATGATCTTGTAGCTAGGAAATCCTAAAGACTCCTATTCCTGGTATATTACTAAAGTCTCAGATGTAAAATTAATACACAAAATTCAGTTGCATTTCTATACACCAACAACACTGAAGCTGAGAACCAAATCAAGAACTCAATCTCATTTACAATTATCATACAACAACAAAAGACCTAGGAATACATTCAGCCAAGGAGGTGAAAGGCTTCTACAAGGATAACTACAGAAGACTGATGTAAGAAATAATGGATGACACACAATGGGAAAGCATCCGATGCTCATGGATGAGAATAAAGATCATTAAAATGACTACACTCCCCAAAGCAATGTACAAACTTGACCCAATTCCTATCAAATTACCATTTTTCAGACAAACTATTATAAAATCCATATGGAATCAAAAGAGCCCAAATGGTCACAGCAGTTCTATGAAAAAGAACAAAGCTAGAGGCATCACATTGCTTGACTTCAAACTACACTGCAAAGCTGTAATAATCAAAACAGCATGGTACAAAGAGAGTTAAATGGAACACACTAGAGAAACTGGAAATAAAACCACATACCTACAACCAAGCAATCTTTAACAAAGTCAACATAAATAAGGAATGGGGACAGGACACCCTCTTCAATAAACAATGCTAGGAAAACTGGCTAGCCATATGCTGAAGAATTAAACTGGAGCCCTGCCTCTCACCATATACAAAAACTAATTTAAGTTGAATTAAAGACTTAAACGTAAAACCTAACTCTGGAAAAATCCTAGAAGAAAACCTAGGAAAAACTATTCTGGACATTGGCCTAGGCAAGTAATTTATGACTAGGACCTCAAAAGCAAATGAAACAGAAACAAATGGAACTTAATCAACAGAGAAAATAGATAACCTACAGAATGGGAGAAAATGTTTTCAAACTATGCATCCAACAGAGGACTAATAAGGAACTATTAGTACTATTATTAGTCCTTTGTTGAATGCATAGAAACTATGGAAATTATGCAAAGAAACTTAAATACCAAGAACAAAACAATTATCGTCCTTAAAAAATGGGCAATGAATATGAACTCACACTCCTCAAAAGAAATCCTACAAGCAACCAACAAACAAAAAAAAGTTCAAGATCACAAACCCAATAAATGCAAATTAAAAACATGAGATACCATCTCACATTAATTAGAATGGCTATTAAGAAGTCAAAACAGATAGTGGCAAGGATGCAGAGAAAAGGGAACACTTATATGCTGCTAGTGGGAATATAGTAAAACCCCTATGGGCAACAGTATGGAAATTTATCAAAGATCTAAAAATAGAACTACCATTCAACCCAGCAATCCCACTACTGGGTATCTATCCAAAGGGAAAAAATAAACATTTTATCATAAACTAACCTACAATGGCTTGTTTACTGTTGTACTATTCACACTAGCAAAGTCATGGAATCAAGCTATATGTCCATCAGTGGTGGGTTGGAAAAAGAAAATCTGGCATATATACACCACAGAATACTATGCAGCCATAAAAAAAGAATGAAATCATATCCTTTGCAGCAACATGGATGCAGCTGGAAGCCATTATCCTAAGTGAAATAACACAAAAACATAAAATCAAATACCACATATTCCCACTTGTAAGTGGAAGCTAAACAATGAGTACAGATGGACATAAAGATAGAAACAATATATATTGACGACTGTCAAGCAGGGGCGGGCGAGTGCTAAAAGTTACCTATTGGATACAATATTCACTATTTGGGTGATGCATTCACTAGAAGTAAACCCCAACTTTACTCAATATACCCATGTAACCAACCTGCACATCTACCCCCTGAATCTGTGATAAAATAAAATAAAATACATGTTTTTAATCAACTATGAGTGATGATTAACAAATCTGATATGCTAATTAAATGTATTAAATGTATATATTGTTAAATATGAATATTCAAGGAAAATCTATTTTGAAGTCATTGATAAGTTTTCCAAAGTTCATTCCTGCAAACAGAAATTGTAATGTCATCATTCATTATTATGACATATTAACATACAAGTATAAATTTCTTCAACATTTAAAGAAATGATTCATGTCTTTAAAAAGTATCAATCTACAGCTTTTTCCCTTTTGTATTTCAATATGTATTTTTAAATTTTCATTTTTTAAAAAATTTTACTGGCATGGTCATTTATTCAAAATACAAGAGAAGAAAGTTTTCTCCCATCCAAGTACTAACCATGCCCAACCCTGCTTAGCTTCGGAGCGGAAGACAGTGTGGCGATTCCTCAAGGATTTAGAACCAGAAATACCATTTGACCCAGCAATCCCATTACTGGGTATATACCCAAAGGATTATAAATCAATCTACTGTAAAGACACATGAACAATTATGTTTACTGCAGCACTATTTACAATAGCAAAGACTTGGAACCAACTTGAATGCCTATCAATGACAGACTGGATAAAGAAAATGTGGCACATATATACCATGGAATACTATGCAGACATAAAAAAGAATGAATTCATGTCTTTTGCAGGGAGATGGATGAACCCAGAAACCATCATTCTCAGCAAACTAACACAGGAACAGAAAACCAAACACCACATGTTCTCACTCATAAGTGGGAGTTGAACAATGAGAACACATAGACACAGGGAGGGGAACATCACACACCAGGGCCAGCTGTGGATGGGAAGCAAGGCTAGGGAGAGCATTAGGACAAATACCTAATACACGCATGGCTTAAAACCTAGATGACAGGTTGATAGGTGCAGCAAAACCATCATGGCACACGTATACCTATCTAACAAACCTGCGCGTTCTACATGTGTATCCCAGAATTTTAAGTAAAATAAAACAAACAAAAAACAGTTTTCACTGTCTGCATTTTTTTCTGGCCAGAATTAATATTTCATTTTTCTTATTGAAAATAATTGTGTCATTCCAGAGAAAATGTCAATACACCACTGCTCATGCTACTGCTGTGAGGGATCTAACATGCATTTAACAAATTTATTTTCCATTTAATGAAAATAATATTTAATATTAAATTTATTTTCTATTTAACATAGTCAGAATACATTTTGTTATTTGCAACTAAGAACCCTGATCTATTTGAAAGGATAGTCAAAGGGAGTGATTTAAAAGAGATTTCAAAGGCATAAAAGATACTCTACAGATGACTGCTCTAACAGAAGGAAATAATGACAAGATCTTAAAACTTACAATGTTATGCCTCTAAAACTCAAAGGAGATACAGTATCTCCTTAATGTGTATTTTTAAATGATAGCAAATACTTCAGGCTTACCTCTTGTAAATTTCTCTTTATATGAGATCCCTAGCCAATCAAATATTGATAATAGTGTTAAGTGTTTTGAGTTTCACTTACACATAGTATTTTAAAGCAGGTGTTGAGTTTAGAAATAGGAATAAAGAATGCTTTTTCTTTAAGGGGTTTACTATATTATTTGGGTAGAAAGACATGCATTAGGAAGGCAAGTGAAAATGAAAAAACAAAAAGGTCAAAGGTCAATGTGCAAGGATGATATTGTTGCTCTAATTCTAAGAAAATACTGAAGATTTTTTACGTTATTAACTTTTCCATTGTTCAATATTCAGTAATAACGTCAGGCAAAAAGTTCTATGGAATTGTTTCATGTACGAAGAATCACAATAACAACAATATTTAACATGAATTGACTGCTTCTATACATGAGACACCCTTCTGAGCGTTGTATGTGCTTTAACTTAAGAAATTCTTACAAACTTAGGACTGGCTTTAAAGCCTAAAATATAATGATTAAATACTACCCCCAAACCATGACAGCGTAATTTTTCAGGAGTAAATAATTTTTTCTAGTGCTTTTTAATATTGATAAAACATAATTCTATTTTTAAATGAGATGTTCTTTAAATGTATATCTCTTTATGTTCATGTTTCCTGAGCACGTTCTACATTTTTCTCTTTTGTGGTGTCATCAAAGGTTTCTGCAACAGACCTGGTATTATGAACGGGCGCCACACACATAATCCTACATAACTGTGCACATGGCATGCTTCCCTATATATCTGGGTCATTCCCATTACTAATGAAATTTTATGAACTATCATAAAATACACAAGATATGCACACCTTATAAGCTACTTTATGTAGGAATGACCTGAAGTGCCATGTGCATTCACAAAATCCAAGGAGTTCTAAAAATCATTTTCATCAGGTGGAAGGTAAGAGCTTGTTTACAAAATTAATTTGACAATAGTTCATATTTTCTCCAATATCAAGTATTCAATTAAGCAACCCGTAAACTTAAAATACATGAATAAGTGCATTGAAAATCTTCTCAAAGAAATGCTTTAAGACAATGCCTTTTGTACTTAGTATTTTTAACTTACTAACTTTTATAATAGATTTGTTCATTATGAATTTATTTGGTGTTAACGTAGGTGTCAGTTTTTCTGGAGGGCAGTGATAACAAGCAATAACGAAATGGCAAAATATACTTTTGAAGACACAAGCAAATTATAGCTTCAATGAAAACAATGTATCCATTTAATAGCCAACTAAAAGTGGAGATAATAAATGCTACAAGGCACAGAAAGCCATTGAGTCATTTAGAAATAATCAAAGAGAGAGCATGCAGTCCTTGAGCATCTCTGCTCATTCCCAGAAGTCTCAGTTTAAAAGTAAAGTTGTATTATAGCTAAACATGTTCTTTAGCAATTCCTATGCCTCCTTCTGTAGCATTCCCCCTTCATTTCCCACACAGGTGCCAATTACTTTTGAGCTCTGCTCTCCCTCCCAAAGCCTTGCATCACAAAAACAGCATAGTGAATATGTATTCCTCTTCCAAAGAGAGTGGTTGTTTTTATTTTATTTATTTTGTTTGAGACAGAGTCTTGCTGTCACCCAGGCTGGAGTGCAGTGGTCCAGTCTCTGAGCAGTGAGCAACTTCTGCCTCCCAGGTTCAAGCAATTCTTCTATCTCAGCCACCCGAACAGCTGGGACTAAAGGCGTGCAACCACCACGTCCAGCTAATTTTTGTATTTTTACTAGAGATGAAGTTTTACCATGTTGGCCAGGGTGGTCTCGATCTCTTCACCTCATGATCCGCCCGCCACGGCCTCACAAAGTGCTGGGATTACAGGTGTGAGCCACCGCACCCAGCCTAGAGTGCATTTTTAAGTTATAAAAACAAATCCACTGAGATTGTTCCAAACCTAAAATTATAACTCTTCAGACAAGGAGAAAAATTCTAAGAAAATTCTAAAAATTCTAAGATTGACATTTCAGGAAACAGCAGTTAGGTTCCTACTTCTGCACATATCACCTTCACTTTGTAGATTTAACCAGAATCTGACTCCCACCCTTGAAATATTAATTGCCTTGGAGTTTTCATTCCCCACACACAACAGGAAAACAGCTACTTCCAAAGAGGTATTCCTCCCCCACACCAAGTTCAATGCTTGTTACTTTTAGACTCATATTACTCATATAACATCTTTTATCCTCCCTTGAATCCATTCATTGAAAACTAATGTCTTTCTCTTTAGCTAATTTCCAGCATCATCTGTGACTTCCATATACAAATTAATGACCAATATATATTTCTGACTTCATAGTCCCGTTACTTCACTGCCTATTATTTTCAACTGTACTCCACTCAGTCACTTACTCACATAGCCACCCACTAGTTATAGCTTTCAAGTGAACGCTACCTCTGAAATCTAGACCTGGGCCTTTGAGACCACAATTTATGTTTTTCCTCATTTTTTTTTTTTTTTTCCCGAGACACAGTCTTGCTCTGTCATCCAGGCTAGATAGAGTGCAGTGTTGGGGCCTTGGCTCACTGCAAACCTCCACCTCCCAAGTAGCTGAGATTACAGGCGCCCACCACCACATCCCGCTATTTTTTCTTTCTTTTTTTTTTTTTTTTTTTTTTAAGTAGAGACAGGTTTTCACCATGTTAGCCAGGCTGGTTTTAAATTCCTGACCTCAAGTGATCCGCCTGCCTCAGCCTCCCAAAGTGCTAGGATTACATGCGTGAGCTACCCGTATTCTTAATCAGTTATTCCCATTTTGTGGTATTTTATTTACACCCAGCAACCTCTCTTAATCTACGTACTTCCTCTACCTTTAGCAGCCTTTATGTATCTTTACCTCTTTCCCTATACAACAGATTTCACACCCATCTCTTTAAGCTGTCTCTGATCAACTTCCTCTACTTCTGTGCCCCACTGGGCCTCTCGTATTCCATTTCACAGAGGCCAATGCTGTTGAAATCCAGCTGCCTGGTTTCTCTCTGTCTACTTAAGCAATCTAAGAGCAACTGGAGAAAATTTACTACCAGATAGACTTGTGCCTCTAAGTTTACAGCCAATGACCTCACCAAAGGAACGCTTCCCAGCAACTCTTATTTCCTATTTAGAATCTTTTTTAAAGTTCCAATCTTCATCAATTTCTCTTCAGTCTCAAATTTTACCTTATTTATTGTGCTGCAAAATAGGCAAAATATCACAGAATAAATTCTATAAGTTCTTGGAACAAATATACAAACCCACTGGTATCTGAATTTATCCCTTCCTGTCTCCCCAGTGTTAGAAGAGAAGAGCTTACCCTTTCATTTCCAAGCCTTTCATTTTGTACTTGTGATCTTATTTCCACCAATTTTTCCTACACACAATCAATCACCCTTTAAAGGGTTATTTTTCAACTACTCCTCCTCTCTACTGGCTATTTATCATTAGCATTTAAATATACTCAGTTCTTCCTCCAACCCAAAACAAAACAAAAGCAACCACACACTCCCCATCTCTCTCCTCCTTTAATAATCAAAGTCCCTAATGGGTTTTCTTAGGCTTTGTTTTTAATTCCTCACTGGTGATGCCTTTCTCCAAAATTCCCTAGTTCTATAATGGAAACAGCTTGCACCAATTCAAGAGAGCCAAGTGTGTGAATCTCTTCCCAACTGCACTATCACGTAACAGTGGCAGCTCAAAAAATAAGTCATGATAGGAATGTTTATCTCATGCAAACTAGCAAATATTACACATCTACGAACCAGCTTCGTTAACCAGCACGCTGCTCTTTATCTTCTTCCACCCATCCTGTAAATGTCATTTCACAGCATTCTAGATGTTGATACACACAGGCTAACTTCATGTTCTGAAATTCTATCATCTATATACTAAGAATTCTCACATCTATACCACAAGCCTAAAACTCACTCCCTATAGGTCTAAACTCACGTTTCCAGTGTTTCTCTCCATTTAAATGGCTCCAGCACATGTCAAATTTTACATTTCCAAAACTGGACTTTTTCTTTCACAAAATTCTTTGCACCATGTTTCAGTAAGTGACACATTGAGTTGCTCAAGCAAGAAACCTTTGTATTATACTTGACTCTCTTATCTTCCTTCATTCGGCAGCCTAGTCCACATTTCTCAAATCCACAAACTTTTTATCCTTACCATTGCTGTCCTACAACCTTAAGGTAAAATCTAAATTATGTCAGCAGCCTTCTAACTTGTGTCTTTGTGTCCAGTACTATTCCAGGTCAATTCATTATCCACACTACAGCAAGGCTAGTATTTTAAAAATCAAATCATGTAACTCTCATATTTAAAACGTTGCTAATTCAAAACCCTTTTGTATTTCATAAAGCATCTTTTAATCTAGCTCCTGATTATTTTCCCAGGGTCCTCACTCTCTTCTAGCTCTACTTTATGCTACAGCTATTTCAATGCTTTCTGTTCTCAATTTTGAGATGCTTCTGCTTTCTGTGGGGTCTTTACTTGTATCACTACTGTCCACCTCCCTAAGCCCTCTACTTCCTCTTGTGTCATTAGTCATTGCCCCTGATTTTTAATTCACTCATTATTATATTATTAAAATTGGGTCTCGCTATGTTGCCCAGGCTGGACTCAAACTCCTGGACTCAAATGATCCTCCCGCCTCAGCCTCCCAAAGCACTAGGATTACAGGCATCAGCCACCACACCAACCTATTTTTTCTTTCCAAAAAGGAAATCCCTTCAAAAAGTTAAAATTTTGAATTCCTTTCAAAATTATGACTGTGGATTTCTTTCAGATTTTGTATCAGATTTGTATTGTTCCTATGACAAATTTCCACAAACGTAGTTCCTTAAAACAACACAAATTCGTTACCTTAGAGTTTTGTAGGTCAGTAGCCTGACCAGGTCTCACTGGCCTAAAGTCAAAGTGTCTACAGTGCTGTGTTTGTTTCTATACTCTCTAAGACAGAACCCATGTCTTGGCCTTGTATACATGCTAGAAACCACCCACATTCACAAGCACAAAATGAAAGGCTTGGAAATAAAAAGGGTAAGCTCTTCTAACAGTGGGGAGACAAGCAGGGATAAATGCAGATGCCGATGCATTTGTGTATTTGTTGCAAGAACTTATATGAATTTATTCTATGATTCTATTGTGTTCCCCTTCCTCCATCTTCAAAGCTAGCAGAAACTGATGGCATCCTTCTCACGTTATATCACATGACCTTGCTTCTGCCATCACATCTCCTTCTCAGACTCTTTTATGCATGTTTCTTTCACTTTTAAGGAGTTTGAGATTACACTGAATCACCTGAATAATCCAGGATAATCTCTTGTTTTAAGCCCTTTCCTTAAATTATCTATAAGGTAACATATTTACATGTTCTCAGGATTACACTGTGAACACTTTCAGAGCCCTTACCATGCCTACTATAGAACTTCATCTCTTCTCTTACCAAAGTTCTGGGTGTTCAGTGTACATTCATGAATATTCAATGATGTGTTTTCCCATATCACTCAAGATAAAACCCTGTAAACAGCTCTACATATTTTTTAAGTACCTAGGAATATTAGCAGAGACTCAAAGTATCACAATTCATCATTTTACAGAGAAATATTTATTAAGCAAACTTCCGTTTATGGCTTTATCTTTTATACTAAGATATATGGGCCCAAGTATTCTTGAGTAACCTTACATTCTGTATTTCAAATATTCTATGACGCGATACTAACTGTACTTACTATTTGAAATTATGATCAATGAAAATTTAGGCCAAAAAATTTTAACTCCCAAATTTAAATATGTTAATTAGGATATTGGAATTTTTTTTTTCAAGGGCATAGTAGACCCACCTTCCCTAGCAAACCTTAAATGACATGAAGAAATTGAGTATCATTATGAAAACAAAGCACTTTTGTATTACACTCCATTGGTTACCAGTATACTATAATGTCAAGACCAAAAATACCTTTTCTTTTGGATGTAATATAAAAACACATCAAGGTCCTCAATAAAAGCCCAATCTGAAAACATGCTAAGTACATAAAGTTCTGAATTTATAGGAAAATGTGACGCAAATAAATAACATTTTTGCTGCTGCTGTTTCATGATACAAATATATTTAACTTACAAATGAAGTTATCAAGAGATATCAAGAGATTCTTGATATCTCTCGAAACCCAAGAGATAACAACACTGGTAGATACATTCTTGTATCTACCCATTGTACTTCACTGTCTGAAAATGATACAGGCTATCATAGTTATAACTAGATTCAAACTTGAGTCATCATTGGGACAATTTCTATCACTAGAAAAATAAAATACATAAACATTTAGAGACAAAATTTATCATTGATAAGGGAATATGCAAAGAAAACAGTTCCCCTCTTCATGGTTTCATAACCCATAATCTTCTAAAAAGGATTTTGTAAACAACCGCAATGTGTGAGGTTTTGTATAATCCATAGAGGGCCTGAGCAGGATGGCTGCTGGAAAAACAACTTCTGCCCTCAAAATATGTTGTCCTTTGGTCATCTGACCAATACCTTCCACTTTAACTAGTCATTTATTTTTTGAAATACAGAATTTCTAAATGCCTTCATTATCAAAATGGAGTAACCAAGAACCACTCTTGCCTTTATTTTTTTCTTTTGCTGTTAATACTCAGCTCTCTAGGAAGGCATGCGAGGGACAAAGAGATTTTTTAAGAATGAAAAGTTGGGAAGGGCAGTGGAGTAAAGGGAGAGCTGGGCAATGAGGCTACCAAATGAGATTGTGGATACTTCAAGGGCACAGAAATTTCAGAAAGGAGGGTCAAGAGAGCTTGCCTACTTTGCAGTTTTACCTATAGCTAGCCATGCCAGAGACCATTGTATTTGCTTTACTTTTGTAACACAGGGTATTAAAAACAGAACCTGGCTTGGACAGCTCTCTTTAGAGCAGGTTACTCAGTACAGGTAGAGGAGCCACAGCCATAGTAAGCCAGAATGATGTCCACAGGGTGGAGTCAGATCAGGGCTGCCCCATCTGTGCTTGCCTGGATTGGCCAGAGAAGTCAAGGTATTTCCTCTGATCATCTTTTAAAATTAACACATTTTAATCTGCTTACTGTGACTCAATGATGAAGCTACTGACCTTATAATTCAAGTATTTAAATGGTACTTTCTTCCTAGACAATATTAAAAAATTTAAGACTGCATTTTAGTGATTTTTCAAAATAAGAATCCAAATGTTCATGCATAAGATTCTTATGTTTGTGCTGTCTTCTATATTTATTAGGAACTCCTAAATTTGATTAAAAAGCAGTTATAGGCAGCTATATTTTATATTAATAGAAATGCATATTAAAATGCTCTAGTGACTTCAATGTGTATGGAACTCTAAAAATGCTTTTATGTTTTCTTCTCCTAGAAGGAAGTACTTCAACAGTTACTCTTGAATGTCACTAAAATGTTTTTAAAGTTTATTTCAACACTCTTCAGTCTCAAAAAACAGACTTTTGCAACAGCTTGGAAAAAATGTAGTTTGGAAAAACTTGTTTCATACTGAAATGAAGAACAGTAGCTATGAAATATTTACACACTTGATGCATGCTTTTTTTTTTTTTTCCAAATTGCCTCAAGGCAGATATGGTGCTTCAAACAAATAGAGTCTGGAGGTAATCTGAGTGGGATGACTGAGTTATTGTCCTTGTTAAGAAAAGTGAATAAATTTACATCACTGTAAATTATTCAGCTTTATTCCAGTGACTATCTCTCATATTCCCTTATCAATGATAAATTTTATTTCTAAGTGTTTGTGTTGTCTACGTATTTTTCTTTTCCGGTGACAGAAATTGTCCCAATGAGAACTCAAGTTTGAATTTAGCTGTAACTATGACAGCCTACATCAGCTACAGACAGTAAAATACTACAGGTAGATATACGAATGCCAGTGTTGGTATCTCTTGGGCAGGCCTTTTTCTTAAGTTAAATATATTTGTATTATGAAATATTACAAATAACAAAAATGCTATACAATGGACATCCATATGCACACATTCAAAAGGTTACTAAATCTCATGCACTGCTGTAATTATTTCATACTTTTAAGTTATATAATGGAGGAAGACAGTAGAATAGTGATTAGCAAGGCTGGCAAGCATAGAATGGTTGGATAGAGAGAAGTTGGTCAATAAGCACAAAAATACAGTTAGGAGCAATAAACTGCAGTGTTCGATAGCATAGTCGGATGAATATAGTTAATAATTTTTTCTGCTTTTTGTCTTTAAAGGTGCAAATTTTAGGATAAATAACCTAAATAAAGGCATCACCTCTGCACTTAAACTGGACTGCATAATATTCATTTAAATAGTCACACAGCTGAGAATTCTGTAGTATTATCAACAAGATGTGTTTCAAGATTCAGGAAATGATAAAGTATAAATGCAAATCTAAAGTTGTAAGAAAACATTATGGACTGTAAAAATGTGCAATGTTAACATTTTCAATTCATTAGACAATCTGTAAAATGGTAATATTAAATTTTGGTAAATTTAATATTTAACAAAATTGTTTTATAGAAATAAGAAAGTTCCCCAATTTTTGACTCCATTTGATGAGAATAGCTTGAGGGCTTTTTTTACTGAATCTGGCAGTTTCTAGTTTGTGATTTTTCCTCATATTATGAAACACTAATGATTTTTACAAGCACTATTTCAAAAACTATAAAGTTCCCTATTATTTAAAAAGTTTAAGTTTCTGAATTTCCAATTACATAACTATCTCAGTTATTACATGAGATGTTTCTAAGTAAAATCATGATGGAAACAAGTAGAGAATTAACCATATGATTCCACCATGGCCTGATGGCAACATCTGATACAAAGTGTTGAGAGCAAAGTATTTCAATGGATAGCTTTAGTCTCCCCAAACAGAATTATATCCCCTGGTTTCTAAAATAATCTTTGGAATTAATGAGGTGCAAGTGTGTACATATCTCCCAGAAATTGGAAAGGATGCTTCATGGCAAAATTTCAAATAATAAATAAATCTTTATTTTGCATCTTTCTCCCTTCATGAAGTGTGCAGACCAACTGGAAACATAAGAATAATACCTGAAATATCAAGATATAGTGGGATATAATATGAAGTTGCAAAATTGGAGTTAGAGGGAAGATAGAGCAAGATGGCCGGATAGAAGCCTCCACCTGCAGGAAAACCAAATGGAACTACTATCCACACACACACCAAAAAATGTTAACAAGAACCAAAAATCAGGTGAGGAATCATAGTACCTAGTTTTATGATTCATATCACTAAAAGAGGCATTGAAGAGGGTAAGAAATATAGTCTTGAATAGATGATGCCACCCATCCCCAACACCATGAAGGCAGCAACCGCGCGCCATGGAGAAGGAATCTGTGCAACTGTAGGAGTGAGAGAACAATGATTATCAGAATTTTCATTGGAACTCAGTGCCGCCCTGTCATAGCAGAAAGCAACCCCAGCAGTACTCAGCTGATGCCCATGGAGGGAGCACTTAGATCGCACTACTCAGCGGCAAATTGGGCATCCCAATAATTGGAACCAGAGTTCTGTTATATCTTCTAAGCGAAAGGGCTCTGGGGTTCTAAATAAACTTGAAAGGCAGTCTAGGCCTGCAATTTCTGGCTTATGTCCTGGTGTTGTGATGAGCTTGGAGCCAGTGGAGTTGGAGGCACATGACCCAGTGTGAAACCAGCTGGGTCAGCCAAGGGAGCATGTGCCTCCCTTCTCCCTGCCCTAGGCAGCACAGCCTGTAGCATCCAGAGAGACCCCTTCCTTCTGTTGAGGAGAGGAGATGGAAAAGTAAAGAGAATTTTGTCTTGCCACTTAGGTACCAGCTTAGCCACAGTAGAAAATGGCACCAGGCAGAGTCCTGAGGTCCCCAGTTCAGGCCTTTGCTCCTGATGATGCTTCTAGACACACCCTGTTTCAGAAGGGAATGCTTGAGGATAAAGATCCAGCCCTGAAAGGATTCATCACCTGCTGAATAACGAGCCCATAATCACTAGCAGTACCCAGGCAATGCTCACAATGGGGTTTGGATGAGACTCAGTGATGTGCTGGCTCCAGACGAAACTCAGCACAGTCCCAGCTGTGGTAGCTACAGGAAGGGACTCTTTCTGTTTGAGAAAAGAAGAGGGAACAGTAAAGGGACTTTGCGTTTTGCAGTTTTAGTCCTAGCTTGGCCACAGTGCAGCAGGGCACCAACCACATAGGCCCTTGGGGTCCTGATTCCAGGCCTTGGCTCTTGGACAGCATTCTTGGACCTGCCCTGGGCAATAAGGGAGCTTGCTGCACTAAAGGGTAAGTACCAGGTCTGGCAGCATTCACCATAAGATGACTGAAGACCCCTTGGGCCTTGAGTGACCATAGGCAGTAGCCAGGCTGTACTTGCCATGAGCCTGGTGCAGTGCTGCCCATGGAGAAAGACTCCTCTGCTTATGGATGGGAGAGTTGCAAGGACTTTGTCTTATGGCTTGGGTGCCAGCTCAGCTGCAGTGAACAGAGCAGCAGGTAGATCCCTAAGGTTTCTTACTCCAAGTCCTGGCTCTCAGACTGTACCTCTGAACCTACCTGAGACTGGGGGAAACTCACCACCCTGAAAGGAAGGATACAAGCCTAGCTGGATTCATTCCCTGCTGATTGTAGAGCCCCAGGGCCATTAGTGACAATAGGCAGTAACCAGTCAGTGATTACTGTAGTCCTTGGGTGAGACCCATAGCTGTGATGGCCTCAGGTCTCACCCAGCATAGTCCCAGTGGTGGTAGCCACAAGTGTGCTTGTGTCACCACTCCCTCAGTTCCAGGAAGCTCAGCACAGAAAGAGACTCCATTTGTTTGGGGGAAAGGAAAGGAAAGCAAAGAGTCTCTGTCTGGTAATGTACAGAATTCTTCCAGATCTCATCCAAGAACACCAAGGTGGCACCTCCCTAAGTCTGCAAGAGTCACACGGTTACTGGGCTTTGGAAGTTCCCTAATGTAGATATGGCTGCACTAACAAAAAAACAGGTTACACTACCCATGTCCCTTCAAATACCTGGAAAATCCTCCCAAGAAGAATGGGTACAAATAAGCCCAGATTATGAAGACCATAAGAAATACCTTATTCTTCAATGCCCAGACACAACATACCTCCACAATCATCAAGCCCATCCAGGAGAATATGACCTCACCAAACGAATTAAAGCACCAAGGACCAATCATAGAGATACAGAGATATGTGACCTTTCAGATAAATAATTCAAATAGCTGTCTTGAAAACACTCAGTGAAATTCAAGATAAAACAGAGACAGTTGGAACCCTATCATATAAATTTAACAAGAAGATTGAAATAATTTGAAAGACTCGAATAAATTCTTGAGTTGAAAATACAATTGACACACTGAAGGATACACCAGTCTCTTAAGAGCAGAACTGATCAAGCAGAAGAATTAGTGACTTTCAACATAAGCTATTTGAAAGTACACAGTGAAAAGAGACCAAAGAAAATAAAAATAATGAAACACATCTACAAGAACTACAAAATAGCCTTAAATGAACAAATCTAAGAATAATTAGCCTAAAAGAAGAAGTAGAGAAAGACATAGGTGTAGAAAGTTCATTCAAAAGAATTGTAACAGAAAACTTATCAAACCTAGAGAACAATATCAATATTCAAATACAAGAAGGTTATATAACACTTAGCCAATTTACCCTAAGAGTAAGACTACTTTAAAACATTTAATAATCAAACTTTCAAAGGTCAAGGATAAAGAAAAGATCCTAAAAGCAGCAAGATAAAAGAAACAAATAACATACAGCGTAGCTCCAATGCCTGGCAGTAGACTTTACAGTAGAAATCTTACAGGCCAGGAGAGAGTGTCATGACATACTTAAAGTGATGAAGGAAAAAATAATTTGTCCTATCCTAATATATTGAGTGAAAATATCTGTCAAACATGAAGAAGAAATAAAGACTTTCCGAGACAAAAACCAAGGAATTTCATCAACAATATACATGTCCTAAAAGAAATGATGAAGGGAGTTCTTCAATTTCAAACAAAAAAACATTAATGAGCAATAAGAAATCATCTGCAGGTACAAACCTCACTGGTCGTAGTAAATACACTGAAAAGCACAGGATACTATAACACTGTGATTGTGGTATGTAAATGGCTCATATCTTGAGTAGAAAGACTAAAAGATGAACATACCAGAAATAACTACAACTTTTCAAGGCATAATCAGTTAAAAAAAAAAAGGTATTAACAAACAACAGAAAGTTAAACATGGTAACAAAATTAAAGGGTAGAGGTTTTATTACTTTTCTCTTTGTTTTTTGTTTATGTAATCAGTGTTGTCATCAGTTTAAAATAATGGGTTATATTATTTACAAGCCTCACAGTAACCTCAAATCAAAACACAAACACAACAAATACACAAAGTACAAAAAGCAGTAAATTAAAATACACCACCAGAAAAAAATAGCCTTCACAGAAAAGAGGAAAAATAAGGGACAAGATTTAAAACAAACAAACAAAACAAAACAAAACAAAAACTAAAAACAAGAACCAGTAAACAAAATGGCAAGAGTAAGTCCTTATTAATAACATTGAATGTAAATGGACTAAATTCTCCAATCAAAAGATGTAGAGGGGTTGAATAAGGAAAAACAAAAGCCAATGATCTACAAAAAATATGTATCACCTATAAATACACACAAACTGAAAATGAAACAATGAAAAGATATTCCATGCAAATGGAAACATAAAAAAGAAGTGGTAGCTATACTTATAGAACTAGATTCAGGACAAAAACTATAAACAGGCACAAAGAAGGCCATTATATACTGATAAAGGGGTTAATTCAGCCAGATGATACAACAATTATAAATATATATGCTCCTAACAGTGGAGCACCCATATATACAAAGCAAGTATTGTCAGAGATAGAGAGACAGACTCCAATCCCATAACAGCAGGTGACTCCAACACCCTAATTTCAGAATTGGACAGATCATGAAGACAGAAAATCAACAAAGTAACATTCGACTGAATCTGCACTATAGACCAAAATGGACCTCACTGATATTTATAGAACATTTCATCTGATGGCTGCAGACTACACATTCTTGTCCAGATCACATGGATCATTCTTAAGGATAGGCTATATGTTAGGCCACAAAACAAGTCTTTAAAAAATTCAAAAGTATTGAAACTAAATCAAATGCCTTCTCTAACCACAAGGGAATAAAACTATAAATAACAAGAAGAATTTTGGAAACTGAAACACATGGGAATTCATTAATATGCTCCTGAACATCCACCAGGTCAATGAAGAAATTAAGAAGGAATGTTAAAAATTTATTGAAACAAATGCTAATGGAAACACAACTTACTAAAACCTGTGGAACACAATGAAGGCTGTACTAAGAGGAAAGCTTACAGCTATAAGCATCTACACCAAGAAAACAGAAAAACCTCAAATAACCTACCAATGAGTTTTTAAGAACTAGAAAAACAAGAGCAAATAAAATCCCAAATTAACAGAAGAAGGGAAATAAAAGATCAGAGCAGAAACAGATGAAATTGAAATAAAGAAACAAGAAAGATCAATGAAACTAAAAGTAGGTTTTTCAAAAAGATAAATACATCAACAAACATTTAGCCAGACTAAGAACAAAGAGAAGATATGAATGAATAAAATCAGAGATGAAAAAGGAGACATTACAACTCATACTGCAGAAATTCAAAGGATCATTAGAGGCTATCATGAGGAACTATATGCCAATAAAGTGGAAAATCCAGGAGAAATCCATAAATTCCTAGAAACACATATCAAGATTGAATCATGAAGAAATCTAAAGCCTGAATAGAACAATAACAAGTAATGACACTGAAGACTTATTGAAAAATCTTCCAGCAAATTAAAGTCCAGGATCTGATGGCTTTTATGCTAAATTTTACAAAACATTTAAAGAAGAACTAATATCATTTCTATTCAAAGTATTTTGAAATATGGAGGAGGGGAGAATACTTCCAGATTTATCCTATGTGCCAATATTACCCTGACACCAAAACCAGGCAAAGACATATCAAAATAAACACATAAATAAGAAAACTACACATCGATATCCCTGATGAAAACTGATGCACAACTTCTTAAAATATTAGCAGAACAAATTTCAACAACACACTGAAAACATCATTCATCGTGGCCAAGTGAGATTTATGCCAGGAATGCAAGGATGGTTCAACAGACACAATCAACGTGATACATCAACACAATGAAGGACAAAAAAACATATGATCATTTCAATTGATGTTGAAGCATTTGAAAAAAATCCACACTTTTTTGTGATTAAAAACCCTAAAGACTTGGGTATATAAAAAACATACCACATCACAATAAAAGTCATATATAACAGACCCACAGCTAGTATCATACTGAATGGGAAAAAAACTGAAAGTCTTTCCTCTAAGGTCTGGCACATGAAAGGATGTCCACTAACACCACTGTTATTCAACACTGTACCTGAAACCCTAGCTAAAGCAATCAGAAAAGAGAAAGATATAAAGGGCATCTAAGTTAGAAAGGAAGAAGTCAAATTATCCTTGTTTCCAAATGAAATAATTTTATATTTAGAAAAATTTAAGACACTACCAAAAAGGCTCTTAGAACTGATAAATTCAGAGAAGCTGCAGGATATAAAATCAACATACAAAAATCAGTAACACTTCTTTATGCCAATAGCAAACCATTTGAAAAAGAAATCAAGAAAGCAATCCCATTTATAATAACTACAAATAAAATACCTATGAATTAGCCAAAGACAAGATCTCCACAATAAAAACTATAAAATACTGATGCAGTAAGTTGAAGAGGACACAAAAAATGGGAAGATACTCTATATTCATGGATTTTAAGAATCCATACTGCTAAAATGTCCATGTTATCTAAAGCAAAGTATAGATTAAATGCAATCTCTATCACCATACCAATGACAGTCTTCACAGGAGAAAAAAAAATCTTAAAATTTATATAGTACCACAAAAGACCCAGAACAGCCAAAGTCATCCTGAGCAAAAAGAACAAAACTGGAAGAATCACATTACCTGACCTCACATTGTACTACAGAGCTATAGTAAACAAAACAGAATGGCACTGAAATAAAAACAAACCCATAGACCAATGGAATAGAGACTCCAGAAACAAACCCATACATTTACAGCAAACTCATTTCTAACAAAGTGCCAAGAACATACACTGGGGAAAGGACAGTCTCTACAATAAATAGTGCTGGGAAAACTGGATATCCATATGCAGAAGAAAGAAACTAAACCCCTATCTCTCACCATATACAAAAGTCCAATCAAAAGGTATCAGACGTAAATCTAAGACTTCAAACTATAAAATACTAAAAGAAAACATTAAGAAAACTTTCTAGGACATCAGACTGGGCAAAGATTTCTTGAGTAGTACCCTATAAGTACATGTAACCAAATCAAAAATGGACAAACGGAATCACATCAAGTTATAAAGCTTCTGAACAGCAAAGGAAACAATAGACAAAGTGAATAGACAGCCCACAGAATGGGAGAAAATATTTTCAAACTGCCAGTCTGACAAGAAAACCAGGATATATAAGGAGCTCAAACACTATAGGAAAATATCCAATAAGCCAATTTAAAACGGGCAAAAATCTGAATAGACATTTCTTTAAAGACATGCAAATGGCAAATAGGAGTATTAAAATATCCTCAATATCATTGATAGAGAAATGCTAACTGAAAATACATGAAATATCATTGCACCCCAGTTATAATGATTTTACTCAAAAGACAAGCAATGCTGGTGAGGATGTGGAGAAAAGTGAACCCGTACACTGTTGGCAGATATGTAAAATTGTAACACAAACTTTAATGGAAAAAAGTGAGCACTAAATGAATGGAAGAACAAAAACAAAACAATGAATGAAGGAGGAAATGAATTAACAAGTGAAGCGATTTTAGAAAAGCATGTTAACATAACAGACTAGCAAGCCATAGTTCCCTCAGGCCTCTTATTCAGTAATAGGAGCCCCACTTTACAGGGAGCCGACACACACACATACATAAATATATATGCAGTCTGTATGCACATTTACAAAACCCACCTAGACCAGGATACCCATAACTAAGAAGACCATATATTCCGGTTTGCCTGGGACAGTTCTGGTTTACGCCTGTTGATCTACTGCAATTACTAACAGCATCCCCTTTCCCAATAGTCCCAGTTTACACAATAAAACATATGATTTTTCTACCCCAAACCAACATGGTTTATGAAAGACATGACGGTAAATGCCCACATGAGCCTACAAGACAGCCCTAATAATGCTAACAAACAATGAGATACTACAGACAGGGTCACATTTCATGAAGGGTATCTTGTTAAATAAAGGCAAGTTTTAAGCTCACTTTGTGCACCAAGGATTAATTTGTTCTCAGCTAAAGACGACAATTTTCCAAACACAAACAGCAGAGGAAGAAGTGAGGCTCATAAAAACTAATGGGACCTGTGGAGGCAGCTCAGACCCCAGAAAATACAAGTCTGTCAAGCCTCTCCAAAGACGTTGGGAAGACGTAGGCCCATAGGCAGGCAAGCAACCAAAATTATGGCCTTCCAGTATGCCTGGGGTGCGACCCACAGGCTGCAGTGCCCCAGTGGCAAATCTGCCCACTGTAGTCCCAGACTGGCCCCTGAACCAGGATTTCTTGTATAGCCAATGAACCCTGCTGGGTCATCAGACCTCATCTTCAGACATACATTCGCTGAACGAGGCTTTATTAAAGGTCATACTTTGACCCAACTGAATACACTTTCAGACATAAAACTGCCCTAGAGATGAGCCACTTACAGCCTACATTTGCCTTAGATATGCCAGTTTACCTTTGTACATATCCACATTGAAGCATCAGTTTTCAGATGCCACCAGTTAGACTTTAGTGAAGCTAATGAAGCTTTATTTTCAGAGCATTTCCAAGGCACTATACCTAGTTTTATATTCATATTTTTATTAAAACGTATAATTAGTTGAAGCTTCCGTCCACAAAATCTGGATCCACCCTGGTCATGACATAAACACTTGGAGAATTGTCACTAGAATCTGCCCTACTCCTGGCATGTGGAGGATCTCACATGCAAAGGCTGCCTTTTCCTGGTGGTGCCTCAGTGGACACAAACAGCTCACCCAGCTGTGTCTCCCTGAGCAGAACATCATCTCAGGGAGGTAAAAGGAAGCCAGGACTTGGTGCTGGAAATGAATAAAGCAAGCCAAGAAAAAAGGAGGAAGTGGTAATGGGAAGGAAGAAAGGAGACATGAAAAGCAAACTAGCAATAAATTAGCACAGCTTCCTAATGCTGTTAGCCAGGCAGTATGCTAGACTGCGAGCCCCTTGAGGGGAGCGCTGTGCATTCCTCTGGGTAGTTCCAGTGCCCAGCATAGTGCTTCATCAACATTAAAGGTTACCCTTCCTTTCATCTAGTCATTTTTCATCTCCCATTTTACCAGGTAATATTCTCCATATTCACCTTCTCAGAGGCTTGTAAACCAACGGAAACATAGAAGAATCAATGTTGCTAGTGCCTCCTTAAATGTTCCCCTTTAGAGTGCAGCTGAAGGGGAAAAGCTCCTTTGCTGCTTATATTTTCTTAAATCATCCGTGTACATCAGACACCTTCATTCCTTCACCCTGTGTCCCAGCCAGGAAAGCAGCAGCAACGACTTCGCAGTAGCCACCTTTTCCCCACTGAGCACTCTTTCCATTTGGAATATGCAGGGGTGGCTTGGGAGTCTTTATGTTTTTTTTTTTTTTCCTTCTTTCCTATTCCCCAGGACAGAGTCTCACTCTGTCACCCAGGCTGGAGTGCAGTGGCACGGTCTCAGCTAACTACAACCTCCACCTCCCAGGTTCAAGTGATTCTTGTGCCTCAGTGTCCCGAGGAGCTGGGATTACAGGCATGTACCACCATACCCAGCTAATTTTTGTGTTTCTAGTAGAGAGGGGGTTTGGCCATGTTGGCAAGGCTGGTCTAGAACCCCTGGCCTCAGGTGATCCGCCTGCCTTAGCCTTCCAAAGTGCCGGGATTACAGGCGTGAGCCACCGTGTCCAGCCTGCTTGGGATCTTGTCTTAACTGGAGTCAAACACTTTAACACAGACAAAAGGAATTGGTTCCTTTTCATAGGTAGCATCTCCGGGGCACAGACTGCTTCAGGCCACTATTCCGTTTACATTCCTATATAGTAACAACAGTGGATGTGGGTTTGTTCAGGTTCTACTTCCATCAGTAAACAAATGTAAAATGCACACGCCTGTGGTCCCAGCTACTTAAGGGAGGATCCTTTGAGCCCAGGAAGTGGAGGCTGCAGTGAGCCATCATCCCGCCACTTGACTCCAGCTTGGGCATATAGTGAGATCTTGTCTAAAAAAAAAATAAAAATAAAAACAAATAAAAAGCCGAACACTGTTATTACAGGAAGTTTATTACCCACCTCTCACTCTGTATTACAGGGATGTTTTATATATTAGAAAAGTTTAGTGATTTGTTTTTTGCTTTTAAAAATCAGTGAATATGTGTTCCTTACGAAAATAGTAGGAGAGGATATTATTTGTCTTTACACTGATGCCAAAATAAAAATTCAGAAGTGTTTTAAAGTTCTGAAGTTATTAAAACTGAGCTCTAGGTTTGGAAAGTAAAAATGAGCAACTACGAGCACATTTTGCAGCAAGTCCACCAGACCAGCAGCTGCACCTATGGCACCAAACGAGCTGCTGCACAATCAGGCCCAGTATCATGGCTGGGGCCTTTGCTAGAGCCACGGCTAACTCCTCCATGATGCAACAGTGACACTGTAAATGGAAGAACAACCACTGGTTCTGAAGAGGAAACCTCATCAGGTTTGCATTCCAGCATTTATGGCTTTTATGTGTTTGCATAGAGAGAGGTGACCCGCCAGGCCCGGGGAAACCTGGACCTGGGATGGGGTAGGGGAAAGCAAGGCTGTTAAACAATGGAGTCGGTACCGGCTCCCAGTCTGTCCTCACACCATGTTATGAGAAGAGTCGCAAGGTGTAACTCAAACAACTGAACACGTGAAAGTCTAAAATCCACTCTCAACATGTAAGCGTGCACGTGTTGACTCTTCTTGTCCTTGCCTTCCACAGGGGCTGCTGTAAGGTGATATTGCAAAGCCTGCGACTGCAAGGCCTCTACCGCTGCCTTCAGTCAGTTGAAAGCATTGGTCTCCTCTTACAGTTCCTGGTGCTTTTCCACCACCTTGCACTTCCCCGGTGGACCCGCTTCAGGTGTCCAAACTCCTCGTGGAGCTCCCTTTCCTTCTCTTTCAGCTTCAGCTCCGTGGGGAGGAGTGGTGTCGGGGAAGGGGGTGTTCAAAAAGGATACAAAGCAAATAATGAAAATGAGAATTTTCATTATTCTGAAAAAGAAAGAAACCTCATCAGTTTCGCATTTCAGCATTCATGGCTTTTATGTGTTTGCATACAGAGAGGTGGCCCACCAGGCCCGGGGAAGCCTGGACCTGGGGTGGGGTGGGGGAAAGCAAGGCTGTGAAACAGTGGAGTCTGTACCAGCTCCCAGTCTGTGAATTTTCATTAAAATGAATACTGAAAGTGAGAATTTTCATTATTTATTTGACCACAAATCATAGACAGCAAGAATGTCCAGAAAAAAAGTGGCTATTAGGTACCCATGTATAAAGAAGGAAACAAACACAGCAATGGTGAGATACCCGTATTACAGGGATGGCAGGCAATTAGCAAATGACCTCGAGGAGACATCTTGTTCAAGGACCATGCTGTCCCACAGGAGTAGAGACAGGGGTCATGAACTACCCAAACTTTATACAAGTGAGCTCCATCCTGTGGCTCACGGAACAAATAATTCTCTTTATTATCTACAGAAGATAGTCAATTATCAACAGCTAGCACTGCAGAGCATTCAGCCAGAAATAGTGACACTTGTAAGTGTTTCAAAATGTTACATGCTTCTCATCTGAATTTCCTGTGGGCACCTTTCCTCTCCAAGATTAAGGATTATTGTAAGCCAAGAAGAGTCACAGTGGTATACTTAAGACCAACTTGGCAGGTAGTGAGACTACAGAAACAGTATTGAATCAGCTTGAG
>NC_045440.1:11820628-11878008 GCF_002776525.5 Piliocolobus tephrosceles | reverse complement strand
CAGGCTGGAGTGCAGTGGCCAGATCTCAGCTCACTGCAAGCTCCGCCCCCGGGGTTTACGCCATTCTCCTGCTTCAGCTTCCCAAGTAGCTGGGACTACAGGCGCCCGCCACCTCACCCAGCTAGTTTTTTGTATTTTTTAGTAGAGACGGGGTTTCACCGTATTAGCCAGGATGGTCTCGATCTCCTGACCTCCTGATCCGCCCATCTCGGCCTCCCAAAGTGCTGGGATTACAGGCTTGAGCCACCGTGCCCTGCCAAGACTCTTTAAGAATATACCCCATTATATAACCACCATGGGAATGTACACTTCCTGGTGAGCATAGCAATTTATTCAGAGGTACAAAAAGTCATAGTTGACAATCACTGCTAAGCATCTGTATCTTCCTGGAGCAAAAGACTTAAGAATTTTGAAGAAAATATTAAACTATTTAATAGTAATGAGACACCAAATATTACTGCAGGCGCTTTCAAATTTGGCCTCAAAAGACTCTTTTCCTTTGGATTTTAGCTGCTTCTCCTCTGACAAAAAGATTCTTCAGTAAGAAAGTTTGGGCTGGGTGCTGTGGCTCACGCCGGTAATCCCAACACTTTGGGAGGCCAAGGCAGGCTGATCAAGAGGTCAAGAAATCAAATCTATCCAGGCGAACATGGCATGGTAAAACCTTGTCTCTACTAAAAACACAAAAATTAGCTGGGCATGGTAGCAGGTGCCTGTAGTCCCAGCTACTCGGAGGCTGAGGCAGAGAACAGCTTGAACCCGGGAGGTGGAGGTTGCAGTGAGCCAAGATCGCGCCACTGCACTCCAGGTTGGCAACAGAGCGAGACTGTCTCAAAAAAAAAAAAAAAAGAAAGAAAAAAGAAAGAAAAGAAAAAAGAAAAAAAAAGTCTGAAAAATGACACTACACAGTAACAAACTGTGAATCTTTATAGTATCCTTAACTATCAGAAAAAAATCATTTTTAAACTACATGATCATGATGAGGTATACCTTAAACTAAACCTTGAAAGACAGTAAATATTTATATAAATATGAAGCAGCATTTTATAATTTTATGTGGAAAGTTACATCCTTTACTTTCCTGATTTAGGTAAAAGCCTAATGCTATCTGTATCAGTTAGACATCAGTTAGGAGCAGAAACCACACTGGTAATCCGAAGAGTGAAAACAGAATATGAGGAAATATGAATTCACAACAGGGGATTAAACAAAAAGAGCAAAGGGAATCTAAAATATATAGCCGAGGCGGGTGGATCACCTGAGGTCAGGAGTTTGAGACCAGCCTGACCAACATGGTGAAACACCTCTCTACTAAAAATATAAAAATCAGCTGCGTGTGGTGATGGGCACCTGTAATCCCAGGTACTCAGGAGGCTGAGGCAGCAGAATTGCTTGAATCTGGGAAGCAGAGGTTGCAGTGAGCTGAGATTGCATCACTGCACTCCAGCCTGGGCAACAGAGCAAGACTCCATCTCAAAAAAAAAAGAAAAGTTATACAACTAGCAGATGTAAGTGGCAGCCACTACCTCTAGGGCTAGAAACAAGCATCCAAAATAGAGATGATCTTAGAAGACAACCCTGGTAAGGCTAATATTTTGAAGTGGTTAGAGAAGGTGCAGTTGTCACACACAGGATGTCTGAGAACTTCACTGAAATGATGCACACCAAGCCTAGAAAACAGAAACCTGCCCCCAAATATTCCATTGATGCTCACTGTGATACCAACAGCATCACCAGCCTCACCAGCTAGGGGGCACTGAAACTTGCTGGGAAGCTACTTCTGGGATGAGAAATCTCACTAGAAAGCTGCTTCTGTAGTGCTGGCAAAACTCACTAAGAAGCCACTCACTGGGGTGCTCACTATTGGTGACCCTCACCAATGACAGCTCAGCTGCATGTCACTGAAGCAAAAAAGAAAAGCAGGACACCAGATTCAGAAAGAGAAAAACTCTTCTAGATCCCTCTACTACAGAGCTTAGCATTATATTATTAAAGCAGAAATGTTTACGGGGTCCAGCTCCAGTATTACAAACTGGGGGAACAAAGAATAGTTTGGGCATGAGAAGCAATATAGTGATAACAAGCACAGTGTGCTTCCAAATAACTTATCATTCTCCAGCCATAAATACCAGCATTCATCTTGAAACTCTGCATACCCTTCTACATTTGTGCATATATTTCTCTCTCTCTGTGTGTGTGTGTGTGTGTGTGTGTTTAACATCAGGAGTGTAAGCTTCTGGTCACTTCATTTCTTGGAGGAAGCTGCATGCCAATAAATTGCAGTGGATAGTATAGGAGCTTTCACAAAAATTTTTTAAAACTGAGGTAAAAGGATGACTACATGCTCTTTTTATGTGATCCTGTAGCACCTTTTAACAAGTCCTCTTAAGAGTCATCTAAGTTTCTAGGAAAATCATTCTATGTACTACTAATTTTGTATCATTAGAGCTCAGACTATACAATTAGACACTGAATTGAAAAAAGAATAAAAATGATTACCTAATAGATATGAGTATGGTAAAAAAGGTAAACTCAAAACTTTATGGTTTTATCATCCTGCATAAAACATTATACCAATATGGCATGTAACTAAGCAAACTGATTCTAGCCTATTTTATCTCTGTATCTCATATATTTTTATGGGAATATTTTTAACATATTCAGAATTTTACTTTGACAGAAAGAAGGCAAAATATGCTTATTTTGGTAACAGTTTTATTGAGTGTAATACAAATACTACTTTTGAATGTAATATAAATACTACCTATTGAGTGTAATACAAATACCCATTTGAGAGGTACAATTCACTGGTGTTTAGTATATTCACTAGCTTGTACAAACCATGAGTTAATTCCAGAACATTTCAATTACCTCAAACAAAAACCCTGTAACATTCAGCTGTCACCTTTCAATATTCCCATTCCCTCCCCACATCTTGGCAAACAGTAATCTACTCTATTTCTATAGATTTGCCTATTTTGTACATTTCATATAAATGAGATTACACAATATACAATACATGGCCTTTTATAACTGGCTTCTTTCATTTAGCATATTTTCATGTATCAGTACTTCATTACTTTTATGGCTCGATAATATTTCATTGTATGGATATAAAATACTTTGTTTATCCATTTGTTAGTGGATATTAGGGCTGTTTCTGCCATTTGTTTATAAGAAATACTGCTGTATACAGCAATGTTCAACCTTTTGTATGAACCTGTCTTCATTTCTTATAAGTAAATGTGCAAGAGTTAAATTGGTCAAATGGTACGTGTACACATTTTTGAGGAACCAGTAGACTTCTTTCCAAAGTGGCTGCACCATTTCCCATTTCCATCAGAAGCAGTGTATAAGGGTTCTGACTTCCCAGTGTCTTTACCCAAACTGGTTATTGTCCACCTTTTTATGGTAACCATCCTAGTGGGTGTGAAGTATATCTCACTGTAATATGTGCATTTCTCTGATGCTCAGTTGACATTAAGGATCTTTCATATGCTTATGGGATATTTGTGTATCTTCTTTGAAGACATTTCTATTTCAGGACCTGTGTTATTTATTTTTTAAATTATACTTGAAGTTCTAGGGTACATGTGCACAATGTGCAGGTTTGTTACATATGTATACTTGTGCCATGTTGGTGTGTTGCACCCATCAACTCGTCAGCACCCATTACCTCATCATTTACATTAGGTCTAACTCCCAATGCCATCCCTTCCCCCTCCCCCTTCCCCATAATAGGCCCCGGTGTGTGATGTTCCCCTTCCACAGTCCAAGTGATCTCGTTGTTCAATTCCCAAAACTGCATGTTCTCACTCATACCTGTGTTATATGTTTAGTTGGATTAGTTGTCTATTGTTGAGCCGCAAACATTATTCATGTATTCTAGATAAAAGTCATTTGTCAAATACATGATTTGCAAATTTTTCTCCCCACTTTGTGGCTATCTTTTCACTTTATTGATAGTGTCCTTTGAAGCACAAAGGTTTTTATATTTTGATTAAGCCTGATTTATCCAACTTTTTTTTATTGTTGGGCTTTTGAGGTCATATAAAAAACACTGCCAAATCCAAAAGCATGAAAGGTTTACATGTATGTCTTCTAAGAGTGTTATAAATTTAGCTCTTACATTTAGGTGTTTAATCCATCTTAATCTTTATGTATGGTGTGAGGTTGGGACAGATGCTTATTCAAAAGAAAATATGCAAGTATCTTCTACATTTGCCCACAGATCAAAAAAGAAATTACAATTTAAATGAATCAATGAGTCATGCACAGCTAATATTTCCTGGTATTTTTAAAAATTCCTATATTCCAAAGGCCCAGTGACTTAAAAGCCTAAATTAGTAAGTTAACAATCTTTTATGTTGAAAAAGCAGCAGTTGATATTGATGTCACAGAACAGCATAGAAAGATTACAGACTCATGTTCCTGGCTGACTTAACAGCAAGTTTGTTTGACAATGAAGAAGTGAAATAAATGCGCTTTTAATGTATCATCCCAACATGCATTTCTGTTATTTCAATAGTCACAAACATTGTTCCTATATTTCTCCAGTTTTATTCTATTTTTTACGTAGACATAAAAATCAAATACTATGTGGGAAAAAAACAAAGCTTTTATGGAAAGCTAAAAAGAGGTTTTATCTGAAATAGGCGCCAATTCTCCTTTTACAACCATGATATCAAAAGCGACTTACACCCTGACCTTGCATTTGAAAGAATGCTATACGTAGTGAGATAAAAAATCATCGAAGAATTTAGCTGACTTGTAGGTTCAGGCACCAGGGTCCAAGGGTAAAGATGCAAAAGGAAAAAAAAAAAAAAAAAAAAAAACTACCAAGGCAGAATGAGTCTTTCCCTCTGGCAAAATCATTGCCTCCCACAAATGAAATTTAACACTCCGATTCTTTCAAGTGAGACCCTCTGATTTTTTTCTTACCGTAGCCCTGGGGCCACACCAAAAGTTTTCCTATTCTTAATAAGGAATCAAGGTTACAATAAATGTAAGAACTACATAAGGAACTGAAATATAAATAGGCATTCTTCTAAGTTAGAAAAGAGTGGTGAGGAGGACTAACACGTCAAGCTTAAAAAGACGAAGGAAATGTTGTGAAACTTATAACAATATATATTCAATATACCAGAAAAATTAGTTTTCTTTATTTTTGACACTTTGTAACCTAAAGCTGAAAGGAATCTGGAAGCTCATCTAATCCAATGTCCTGGTCTTCCAAATAAAGAAACTGAAGCTTACAAAGGTGAATACTTTTCAGAGTACATTATTTGAAATTCTTCTGAATCTACATTTTTAGAAAGAATAGTGAACTATCACTGCACTTCAGTCTGGGCAACAGAGCAAGACCCCATCTCAAATTAAAAAAAAAAAAAGAAAGAAGAAGGAATAGTGAACTAAGGAAAGAAAGTTAACACAGTTGAAATGGTGGAAAGAAGTTTAAGGAGAGGAAGTATAATAAAATTTAAAAGCTAAATTTAAATGCATATTACTTTGTAGATATATCCTTATATACTGAAAGGAAAAAATTATTGAAGTGCCATATTTAGACATTCATGGCGGCTTATAAGAGTGTTTGTAGATTAGAAAAGATCATGTATCTTTGGAAAAGACTAATTGAGAAATGTAAAAATACTGCATTTTGGTTTTTGACATGGCATTTATGGATAGTACCAGAACATTTTCACTAAGAAAGGATTCATTTTGAGTATCTTTTAAACATTGAGCAAATAGTAAATGTTTATCCCTAACAGCTAAAATTGAAGAGGCTCATGAAGATTGTGAAGAAGATTCAACAATCTAAATGGCAGAAAATACATACTAAGATGGATAAGCATAAGAAGATTACTAATCATAAAGGAAAAACAGTCTTCAACTGCATAAAAGACTTTACAGAGAAGATGAATTAGTATCTCTTTACTATCAAAAAAAATACAACAGAATGGTTATTTGCAAGAGAATAGAAAATACAGATAATATCTGTTAAGCCTTTACTAAAAGGCTTACATCCTCTACCTATGAGGTAGAGGATTATTATATTAAAGAAATTTTATATTTTATATCATTATTGTATTATGGAAATTTTAACTGAAAGAAACGAACCATTCATGCAGGTACACACACATAACCAGGTATATTATAATTTTGTATAACCTAAAAAAACTTACAGTCTCAATCATTATTTTTCCTTGAATATATACTGAGGCAACCTCAACAGAAATCAGATGGTGGTTGTATTTTCCAGAAGAGATATTAAGGGCATAGAGTAATTATTATAAGAAATTACTTAAGCGCAGAGGAGCAAACCTCAGAAGTATCACTTACTATACCTGTAGATGGATTTTTCTACCCTCTCAGTCGTATCTTGAAAGCATTAAAGGGAATTCTTTTGAAAATCAATGGGAATTTACTCACATTTTAAAAATCTGACCTGGCACACCATCTTCTAGATAAATAATAATTAGCACATACCAGAAGTTCAATAAATATTAAATTAAGTCTAGGGCAAAGCAGGATTAGTTATTTCCTATTTTGAAGGGTTAAAAGGCCCCACTTAGCTATAAGGAATGCTGAAAATGTGTTGTAACTGCACAAAATTTCTACAAAAAATGGAATTCAGTTAGTAAATAAAAAGACAATATTAGATAGGCATCTAGCATTCTTTGACACATACCTCATTGCACAACAATAGAATAATCTACCCACTTTCTCGCCAGTATCACTGCCTAAATTGTGTCATTCCTTCGTATTTTTATTATTCATATGAAATTACATCTAGTTCGCTCTTTTCTGAAATGTTGTAATTTTTCTTCAGTTGCGGCACTATAACGCACGTCACTATGGCAGATAACATTTGCATTTTATTAATTTTTCTCTAAGAACAGACTCCAATGTAATGACTCTATGTTGAACCATACTAGGTTCTTAAACTATTAAGTTATAATGCTCTGCGATTTAGACAGATATCTCTTTATGAACCTAAAAGCAAGCATTAAGGACCTAAGAAATCGGAGTTCGTCATTTGATTTGTTTATAAGTACTTATAATACTTATAATTAATTTATTTCTACTTTTGCAACCACCACAACCAAAAAATTTACTGTTACTCACAGAAACATACATATTATTGTGAACATTGCTCAATTTTCACAGAAAAACTATAGGATTAGGGTTAGATCAGCTTATATTCTAGTTTTATTGGTTATTTGGCAAACAGGCACTAGATTCTCAGAGCTTTACTTTCAGTATCTCCAACAGATATAATATTTGGGGCATTTATTTTTAAGACAGAGTTTTGCTCTTTTGGCCCAGGCTGGAGTGCAATGGTGTGATCTCAGCTCACGGCAACCTCTGCCTCTCAGGTTCAAGCGATTCTCCTGCCTCAGCCTCCTGAGTAGCTGGGATTACAGGCATATGCCACCGCATCCAGCTAATTTTGTATTTTTAGTAGAGACGCGGTTTCTCCATGTTGGTCAGGCTGGTCTCGAACTCCTGACCTCAGGTAATCTGCCCCCCTCAGCCTCCCAAAGTGCTGAGATTACAGGCGTGAGCCACTGTGCCCAGCCTGGGGCAATCTTAATTTAGTATGCACTAATATGCCCATACATGTTGTTTACAGTCTGCATTACCTCTGGTCAGTGTTCATGCCGTTTATATTGCTAAATATTTTGAATTCTAATAACAGCTATATCAGGGGTTTTTGTGGAACTAGGCAGATATTTTTAAAGTTTCAATAATTTCCTTCCTTGATCTACTATCATTATGTAATATATAACATACACCAACATCAGCTTTTTAAAGAAAACTGCAAAAAATACTGGCTCCTTTAGACCAAGGTGACTGACTAGAGGTGCCCAACACTAGCCTCCTCCACAAGGAGGAATCAAAATAACAGATACCCACACATTAAATAGAGCATCTAAGGGAGAATATTGGAATTCAGCAGCCAAATGACACTCTGAGGCAGAGAAACTTGAAATGTCAGCCTAGAAACAGAAATGAAGTAGCCAGTGGGATTGACTTAGTATCAACAGAGATTATCCATTACAGGGAAAAAGTGAGAGATATTCAGCACTCCACATTTCCACCCCAGACGCCTGCAGTTCTGTCAGGAGAGCCCCTTATTCCTCACAGGCCATGAGCCTTTGTAAGGAACTGCCTGGAGTACATGTGACTGCATTATTCCAGAAAGGATATTTACACTAAATCCCTGTCATTCCTCAGGACCCAAACTGATCTAAACTTAATCCTACTGTTTCTTCCGTGAAAATGCAGAATTATACATAATACCATGTACATTTCCACATGCAACAGTGAATTTTTTGTTGTGGTGGTTGCAACCAAAATATAGCATAGAACCTTTTTGAGACGAGAGCCACCAACAGAGTATCACACTCTAAGGCCCACTAGGCCCCACCTCACTGGGGCCACACCAGCATCCCTCCACATCCACCCATAGGGCTATAGCATCACAACATTTGCTGGACATAGAGGTGCAAGAGTGTCCTTAGCACCTGAGCCCATATAGCACCCTACAACCCAGAGAATACGCACTTCAGCACATCAGGGAGGCTGGCCCCAAGACAGAGAGCTAAGGCACACATTCACCAAAGCCTGAGAGCCACCTACCTAGAGTTTCAGAACTGCCAGCAACCCTGACCCCTCAGCGATGGGGCTGCCACACATCTGCCAGTGGCCCAGTGATTAGCCTGCCTGACATTCCCCTCCACAGTAAAGCCATGCCATAGCCTCCACAAATCACCACAATGTCAGTTACTAACTGGTGATATGGATTACAGCCAAAGATATTGTGTGGAGACTATCATGTCCACTCAAAACCAAAGCCAAATCTACCTAATCAACACTATAGAGGTATCTATAGGGGAAAAAAACAAGTATTTCCTTATGAAAGCTATTCCACAATATTAGAATAAGTGACTGTTACACCAGATGTACAGATATGAATGTATGGACACAAGAAATGGAAAAAAGCTAGAAGATGACTCCTCCAAAGGAACACAGTAATTTTCCAGTAGCAGACTCTAAAGAAAAGAAAACCTATGAAATGCCTGAAAAGAAATACAAAAAAAAAAAAAATATATATATATATATATATATATATGTATATATGTCCTAAAGGAGAATCAATGAGATACAAGAGAACACAAATAGACAATTCAAAGAAACCAGGGAGGCAATCTATGATCTGAGTATGAAATTCAGCATAGAGATAGATATCATTAAAAAAACAAATAGAAATGTTGGGACCGAAGAATTCAATTAACGAAAGAAAAAATACAATCAAGAACTTCAATATACTAAATCAAACAGAAAAAAAGAATGTCTCAACTTGCAGATAGGCCTTTTGAAGTAACCTAGACAAAAATAAAGAATAAAAAAGAATGAAGAAAGGTTGCATAACATATGCGATGCCATTAAGTGAAAAGGTGTTCACATTTGGGGAGTTCCAGAAGGAGAAGAGATAGGAACAAGGCATAGAACACCAATTTAATAACGTAATAGCTGAAAACTGTCTAAATCTTGGAAAGATACACACATTTAGATACAGGAAACTCAAAGATGCCCAAACAGAATCAAACCCAAAAAGTCCTTCCTGAGACATATCATAGTCAAATTGTCAAAAGTCAAAAGACATAATTCTACTAACAGCAAGAGAAGAGCATCAAGTCACATAAAATGGAATTCTCATCAGACTAACAGATTTCTAAGCAGTAACTTCATAGGCCAGGAGAGATGGAAATATATATTCAAAGTGCTGGAAAAAAAAAAAAAAAAAAAAAAAACTTCTGCCGAGAATACCGTACACAGCAAAGCTGTCCTTCAGAAATTAAGGATAAATAAAGCCTTCCTCAGACAAACAAAACCTGAGGGAATCTATCACCACTAGATCTGCCCTACAGGAAATGCCTAAGGGAGTTCTACATCTCAAAGCAGAAGGATGATACCTACTATCGTGAAAACATAAAAGTATAAAATTCACTGGTAAAGCAAATACATATATGAGAAAGAGAAAGGAATCAAATGTTTTTACCACAACACTATCTAGCTGAAAAAATAGGAGAAAGAAAGGAACAAAGGATATACAAAACCATCTAAAAATTAACAAGAAAAATGACAGAAGTCCTCACCTGTCAATAACCTTGAATGTGAACAGTTTAAATTGTTCAATTAAAAGATATAAACTGACTAAATAAGTAAAAACAGAAGACCCAACTACATGCTGCCTGCAAGAAACCCACTTCATGTATAAAGACCCACATAGGCTGAAAGTAAAATGATGGGAAAAGATTCTACATAGAAAACAAAAACATGCAGTAGAAAAATTTCAAATATACAAGCTAATTATGCACCACTAGGGACTAGAAAGGGAAGAACAACCCAAACCTAAATTTAGTAGAAGAAAATAAATAATAAAGATCAGAACAGAATTTAAAACAGACAAAAGATAAAGATCAACAAAGCCAAAAGTTGCTTTCTAAAAAGATAAAATTGACAAACCATCACCTAGACTAAGAAAAAGAGGAAAGACCCAAATAAAATAAAAAATGAAAAAAGGAAACTTACAACTGATACCACAGAAATAACAAAGGATCGTTAGATATTATGAGCAACTACACACCAACCACTTGGAAAGTCTAGAGGAAATGGATAAATTCTTAAATGCATATAAACTATAAGATTGAACTAGGAATGCAAAACTTTGACCAATAATAACTAAGCAGATTGGACCAGCAATAAAAATTCTCTTGACAAAGAAAAGCCCAGGACTGTATAGATTTACTGTTAAATTCTGCCAAACTTTTAAACAACATTAATTATTCTCCGACTATTCCAAAAGAAGAGGAATATTTTCCCTATTCTATGAGGCCAGCATTACCCTAATACGAAAAGCAGATGAGGTCACAACAAAAAAAGAAAACTACAAGCCTATAACCTTGATGCACACAGATGCAAAACTCCTATACCAAATACTAACAAACCAATTCCAGCAGCACTTCAAAAAGATAATATGATCATCTCAATCGATGCTGAAAAAGCATTTGATAAAATTCACCTTCCCTTCTAAGTACTCTCAACAAATTAGGTACAGAGAAACATGCATCAGCACAAGAGAGGTCAAACACACAATCCACAGCTAACACCATATTGTTAACTTTTCCTTAAGAACTGGAACAGGACAAGGGTGCCTACGTTCACCACAGTCATTCAACATAGTACTGAAAGTCCTTGACAGAGAACTTAAGCAAAAACAGGTAAAAACACATTTAAATTGAAAAGAGAGAAAATCATCTGTTTGCAGATGTTAAGATAAGGTTTTGCATTAAAGTGAAACTTAATTTTAGTGATTTGTAAAAATAATAGGCATATTAGAAGACAGTCATACTGCTTTAAGTATCTGAAAGCAATAAGCACATTCTTAACTAGTATGTAAGACTTTTAAGATTAAAATAAATGCCAATGGCTTTTCTAAAGCAACAATGTACGTGGTTACTGCTATAAAAAGAAAAAAACACCTAATATGTTTTTACTTGGGAGTTAAGTAAAATTGACTTTTTGTACTCTACATATTAAATTACTTTAAATGACTTGATAAGTTGTAACAAAAATGTAACAAACGTATTTTTCTAATTCAATTGATGGAGAAAGACTAACGTATTACATATCATACTTACTTCTAACTTTCAGAAAGTTTTATATAGTACCTCTTACATAAATGAATGTGTAGAAGAAATGTAAAAACGCAGATGTTTTTAGAAATAGCAGCAAAAAACATTTTAAAGTGTTATTTGTCTGTTTAAAACTCAACGTATGTTGCAAGGATAGCAATTAACTGTAACAAGCAGAAAACTTAATTCATTATTCAGAGTTTGACTGCCACCCACAGGGGCTTTTTAAGTCTTTTTTTCTACCACTTCCAAATGATCAATATGACTAAATTTTCACGAACTTGATGAAATTTTGGGGATAAAAGGGGACTTGTGAATCATTTGTTCCCCTTACAGACTTCTTTTAAGAAAATGGGGCTGGGCGCAGTGGCTCATGCCTGTAATCCCTGCAGTTTGGGAGGCTGAGGCAGGTGGATCACCTGAGGTCAGGAGTTTTGAGACCAGCTTAGCCAACATGGAGAAGCCCCTTCTCTACTGAAAATACAAAAATTAGCTAGGTGTGGTGGCATATGCCTGTAATGCTAGCTACTTGGGAGGCTGAGGCAGGAGAATGGCTTGAACCCGGGAGGTGGAGGTTGCAGTGAGCTGAGACCACGCCATTGCACTCTAGCCTGAAAAAAAAAAGAAAAACCCCAAAAAAAAAAAAAAAAAAAAAAAAAAAAGAGAGAGAGAGAAAAACGTGAAGATAAGACTAATCACACTCCTGCATGGTAAAATGCTTAAAAACTCATTTTAGGACCACAGTATAAAGCCTATATATAAAGCAAACATAATGTAATGCAACTAATTCCTATGAATCTTGAAAATCTCAATTTTAATAAAATTTCAAAATGCTTTAACTAAGGTTATTGATGGGTACAGCATAAAACAAATATATGTTGTGCAAGAAAAATAGCAGTGTTTAAAGAAGAATAACATTTTTCTTTGGAAATATAACAATATTACTAAGACCTGGAGCCTAAAATTAATTTACCATAAATCAAATCAATTATACATACATTTATCTAGGCACAGACAATCAAAGGTCACTGTGCAAACCTCAAAAATATCCAACATCCTCCTGTACTGGTTAACGTGAGTGATAGCTGTTTCTTTACCAATTATAACTGTAGTATTTTCCCTTCTCCTGACTTAAATTAAGATACTCAGAATAATCCCTACTTCCTGGTAGCTCCAATCCAAAACAAAACAAGCATAAGGTGCTTTAACCTACATACTATTCATGCCACAAAATGACGTTTTTTCATGGCTTCATAAGTTTGCAAATGTTTTTAAAAATCTTTGCTTAAAACTCTATACCCTTATATTTTTTTGCAGTATCTCTATCACTAGTAATGTGTCTTACATAACTGCTATAAATACGAATATGGTTGCCTTATCTTCTATGACATTTTCAATTAAACTCTGTACGTTTGGTGTAAAAGGTTACATTTATATAATGAGGAAACAGGAACAACTTTTCAAAACATCTTCATTAAAAGCAATTTGACAGACTCAAATTACTCTCTTTTCTACAACTAATTTTTCTCCATTAGCTACCATATAGATTTCAACTTCGTGTTCTATGCACACACTGACATAAACATCACTCACCAAGTTTAAGGGGATAATTTAGGTCAGAAACACATTCTGAGCTAAATAGATTACAGCTTAGCTTAACTTGAAGTTACAGAACAACAAACTTGGAAGGAGCTTCATAGTTCAGTTAGACCACACAATATTATGAAAAGTAAAAGGAAGCCGATGGCAACACCAGAGCTAATACCCAGGGCATCTGGTTCAATATCGTTATGTTCCACTAAATACCCTGTTCTTTCCAAAAGCAATAGGTAAGCAACGACCTAGAGAAGGGTCAAATGGCTGTGTAGAATGGATACAGCTTCCTAAGTTGCTCCTCAGAGAGAACGGAGGCTCACGAAGCCGTCTTGTAAAACACTCCCAGCTACCGCTGTCACCAAAAAAAAATTCTGTTTAACACACAAAATCTAAATGGGCATGTTACCCTCCCAGTCTCAATTTTAATTGAGGTGCCAAGAAGACATAAAACAGCATATAAAAGAGAAGGTAAGAAAGTGTAAGCATGTGCAGATTTATAAAGAATATGGTCCTGAGAACAGGTCCATGTATCTTAGACAACTCAATAAGATGAAGAATACAAACCCTTAATAGAGGAACACACAGAAGTTTCTGTCAGAAGAATTATAATGAGATACACCATGAAGAACTGGGGGCCACAAATATTCCTCACACACATATATACTCCTTTCCCAATTTGTCTCCTTGATCTTCTGTTAGGACAACTGAGAAAATGTTACCCAACTCCAAGCTTTAGGGGGTTAACTTTGAAGTTGGAAACTGCCGTGAGCTAGTGTGTTTTGATATCTGAGAGAGTGCTAGTTCATTTTGCATTGCTATAAAGAAACACCTCAAGCAGAGTACTTGATAAAGAAAAGCGGTTTATTTGGGTCATGTTTCTGCTGGCTGTATGAGCATGGCACCGGCATCTGCTCAGCTTCTGGTGAGGCCTCAGGAAGGTTTTACTCATGATGGAAAGCAAAGAGAGACTATGTAGGTCACACGGACAGAATAACCACGAGAGAGGGAGAAGGTCTCAAACTCTTTTTAACAATCAGATCATGTGATAACTCATTAACCACAGAGAGGGCAGCAAACCATTCATGAGGGATCCATCCCTGTGATGCAAACACCTCCCACCGAGCCCCACATCCAGCTTTGGGGATCACATTTCAACCTGAGATTTACAGGGGACAAACATCCAAACTATGTCCAAGTGGAAATGGAACACTGACTGTGGACTATCCTGACTGAGCGCTTTGGTGATGAAGCTGGAAGTGTGGTATTGCTTCGGAATCAATCCACCCTCCTAGAAGATGCTGGTACAGGTGATATGTGAGGATATCAAGTTAACAACGTAAGCTAAAGCTACACTGCAGAGGTGGGAGTCTTAGCATTAGAGGTCATCTCATGTCCTGAGCAATACAGAGCTGTCTCCAGGAACAAAGGACACTTTAAAATACAGTGGTTGGATGTGCACTTCCACCTGTCCACAGGATGAGAAAAGTAACAAATGTCCACCTAGATGTATCTACCCAGGTTAAAGGGAACTGTAGGATGGTGGGTCCTAGCCAGATACACGGCCAGATTTATTTCTAATTATCACACTAATTGTTCTTTTGATGAATGTTACACTGTGGTAGATTTTTGAAAAAAAATAGCTAAAGTTATTCATCTTCCAGGATACAAGCTCCTTTTTAATGGGACTTTTCAGCTCTTCCCATCCAGAGGTAGTTTTTTTTTCTCCTTCTTACCTGTTAACTGTCAGCTGTCCTTGTGACTTGCTTTGACCAGTGGTCATGTGCCATTCTCTAGTGTTGGTGTTAACAGATGTTGCACACTCCTGTCCTTTCTCTTGGAACCCTGCCATCGTCATGTGATCAAACTCTGGCTTACAGGAGAAACAAACCACAGCGGGCAGAGACAAACCAGGCAGCTAGCAAGGAGCCAGACTAGCAGCTAACTGCAGACACCTGAATGAACTCAACCTAGACCAGAACAAATGCAGACGAATTCAATCCAAAATTCCACCCCCAAACCTTTGAGAAAAATAAAGGGTTGTTTTTAAAAACTAATTTTTATGGTGTGTTACATAACAAAGTTAATTGATATACTCTGCAAATAACCAACCTATATTTTACCACAATTATAATTTTACTTTTGCCAAATTCATAATTTTATGTCTACTTATGTGGTAGTATATCATTCCTAAGTTAAAACAGAACCTAATAATAGTGAACAGGTTGTACAATATATACTGCATGCTCATTAGTTGTCTTTGTATTAAATGATCACTATGAGAAGATAAAATGAACACACTTGGAAAGAAGAATAGCTATCTGGAAAGTGTTTCAATAGCACAGGAAATACACAATTACTGTACACAGCCACTGGCAGCAATCGACTCACTTGATTGCTTACTATTACTCATGTTTCCTTTTGGTGAACTACTGTGGTTTTCACTGCGTCTTCTTTTCGGCATAGGATTTTTACATGTCAATAGAAATAAGTGGGCTGTAAATATTAATAAGTAAAATGATATATAAATAACATGGCAACACTTCCTTTATTCTCGAATGTCTTGGTTAACCTGGAATTTTCAAGCAATATTTCAAAAATCTTTACACTTTTGAAACATAATATTCACATCATGATTATGACAACAACTCACACAGGCCTCTACAACCCACTGTGAAACCTAGACTGTACAAAATATGATGCAGAAATAATAATTATTCCTCGTTCTCTGCTGAGCAGATGGAGATAATTCAGGATGGGAAATATAAAATCTAACAAATCTAAATGTTAAAGTCTATCTGAAATAAGAATTACTGAGTTAAAAGCTAGTGATTCATAGAAATCTGTAAAAAAAAAAAATTTTCAAATGAATAAAAATAATGTATTTATTTTAGGAACACAAGTTTATCTATTTGAGAGAATCAACCAAATGTTCCACTCTGTTTAGGCTCTGGCTCTCCTCAAATATCCAACACGTCTTCTCCTGTCACCACTCTCAGATAATGACCTTATGCTCTATTGCATCTAGAAAATTGAAGCAATCAGAAGGGAACTTACACAAGGTCTCACTGTCACATGTAATATCTCCTGTAACTGTGACCAAATGCCTTGCGCTCTCTTCTATTACTATGGATGAACTCCTATTCCAAGCCAATTCTCCCATAACCCTGTGGGCTGCTGTGAATTTCCACTACATTTTCCTCTTTATCCAGAGTGAAGTCCTCTAACATTTATATATATATATATAAAATATATTAGACAACTATTATATAATATATATAATATATTATATATATATGTGTGTGTGTGTATATATATATATAGAGAGAGAGAGAGAGAGAAAGAAATTGGGCAAGGATATGGTTTTAGCAGAGTAGTTATCAAACCACAGACCAACAGCAGCAATAGCACTTAGCAACTTGATAGGAACACAAACTCCCACATGTTAGACCAGGTTTATGAATCAAAACTTCTATGAGGGAGCGCAGTAATCTGTATTTTAACAAGCCTTCCAGGTGATTCTGCTGCACTGTAAGGTCTGAGAAACACTGCACTAGCAATTGCCCCCCATGTGTTCAATTACCAGTTTTTCTTTCTTGGTTAGATCTTACAATTAGCACATAATTATGTTTTATTTCCTAGCTATATATCAAATAAAATCTTTCTTGGTGCTATGTGATTCTCCTTTTATACCATTGTCATTGTTTTTCTTCTCATAAAAGAAGGTCATCCAATTTACTTATACTTGCTCGAACCATTTTTTCTTCTTTCCTTGCTATTGAATCTACTCCAGCAAGACTTCTATCAATCTCAATCCATTGAAATATTGTTTGTGAAGATCTCCATTGACCACTAGGTGACCAAATCCAGTGTACAACTGTAAGGTCTCACCTTATTCGGACGACAGCAAGATTTGACCTGGTTGTCTATTTCCTTCTTCTTGAAACAATCTTCCCCCAATTGGGTTTATAGGACACCTCTCCTTGTTCTTTTCATAAATCAGTGTCCACTCTTTATCTGGTTTCTTTGCTGTTTCCACATCAACTTATCAACCACAGAACATTCAAATATTCCAGGGCTCAATTCTAGAATCTCTCTTTTAATATATACTCATTTCCCAAGTGACTGTATTTTTATGGCTTTAAATGTTAGCTATATGCTAACATCTCCCAAGCTGTATTTCACAACTTTAAATGCTAACTTTTGAATGACAGGAAATACAATTAATAATTATATAATACACATTCTAATTAAAATTTTTTCTCAAATTAGGGTTTTTTTAAAAAAACTAATGACTTAAAATATCAATAAGGGGGCTGACATAATGAATTGAGTTCAGTGAAACGTCTCAATAACATAAGTATAGTATGTTATCTAACTATAAAGCTAGGTAACTCTCAAAAGAAGCATTTTTAACACTTCAAAAACAAACTTTCCAAAACACTGCATTTATTCATGAAAACTGCTGAACCTCAGGTAAGAACAACATTAGTCAATGCAGTTCAGACCTAGGGCCCCAAAACCTCCCACCCTCAACTTTTGCCAGAGCAGAAGTTCAATTAAGACAAGGAAGATTACAAAAAGCAAAAGCTTTGCTACCTCTGCAGAGAGAGATCACTTGGTTTAGAATGTCATTGTTGAAGTGGCAATCTCAGTGACCAGTGAAGAGGAAAGCCTAGTTTTGAACAAATAACTAACCGGTGGACTAGCCTGATACTTAACAGAAATTCTCTTGGGGTGGAGACATCCACACAAGACTTGATAAGCCCTCTGTATATTGCCAGTTGTCCAGGGTCTGTGCAAGTAAGTATCATCAGAGACTGGAGTGGATTCGAACCTTCTGTACATCTCTACTGTGTGTGAAAAAGAAATACCAGCATTAAGTGAAAGTCAAGGAGGACTTGAAAATGCCCTGTAGTCTGAATGAGTTACCAGCCAACACTGATCTACCAAAATAGCATGGAAGCCTTATTGGTTCTAGGTGTTTAAACACAGTCTCTGACAAAACACTATGTTATGCAGACAAGGGGAAAATCCCAGGAAACTGAAGCTTATAAATAAAACATTTTAAATTGAGCAGGAACATTATTCACACATTGTGATGATGAAAGAAATCAGAAATTTAATCCATACAAGTTACTAAACAAGCAACAACTACTCTCAGAAAACCTTCAGAATCTAAAGTTGCTGCTATATATTTTTTAAAAAGTCCAGTATTCAACAAAAATAATTACACGTCTGCAAAAAACCAGCTGGGTGCAGTGGCTGACACCTGTAATCCCAGCACTTTGGGAGGCAGAGGCAGGTGGATTACTTGAGGTCAGGAGTTGGAGACAGCCTGGCCAACATGATGAAACCAGTCTCTACTAAAAATACAAAAATTAGCAGGGCATGGTGGTGCGCACCTGTAATCCCAACTACTTGGTAGGCTGAGGTACAAGAATCACTTGAACCTGGGAGTTAGAGGCTGCCGTGAGCCAAGATCACAACCACTGTCCTCTAGCCTAGGTGAAAGAGCGAGACTCCCTCAAAAAAAAAAAAAAAAAAAAAAAAAAAACTGCAAAGAAACAAGAATGTCAAAGCAATACAAAGACTGCAAAAAGGCTATTACAAACAAGTACATAGAGAAAAGAAACAACATCTAAAGAATTAAAGTATTATGACAATGACTCAATAATTGGAGAATATTAACACAGAAATTCAGATTATAACCAAAAAACAAATGGAAATTATAGAATTAAAAAGTAAAGTAACTGAAATAATTCAACAAAGGACTCAAAGCAGATTTGAAATACCAAAACAAAACAAAAAATCATGAATGTATTTATAAGGATGAACAAAACCTGTAATCCTAGCACTTTGGGAGGCCGAGGTGGGCGGATCACGACGTCAGGAGATCAAGACCATCCTGGCTAACATGGTGAAACTGAAACATGGTATCTACTAAAAATACAAAAAAAAAAAAAAAAAAAAAAAAAAAAAAAAGCTGGGCATGGTGGTGGGCGCCTGTAGTCCCAGTTGCTCTGGAGGCTGAGACAGGAGAATGGCGTGAATCTGGGAAGCGGAGCTTGCTGTGAGCCGAGATTGTGCCACTGCACTCCAGCCTAGCTGACAGAGCAAGACTCCATCTCAAAAAAAAAGGGATGAACAAATTTACTTCCACTGAATTTTTGAAGATATTTTAATACAGAAAGTTTGTAGTTTGTATAACCTCTACGGCTATGCTGTCAAAGAACAACCTATCTGAGACAATACCTACATATATGGACACATCACATAAGAAACAAGCAATATTTGGGATTGTAAAATTTTCATATGACTATAATTGCATTACTTAAATTATGGCAAAAGTACCAGAACTATTGTGAGTATGCTCTAGCAATGCAATAAAACTTTGAAAACATTAATATATATATATACAGTTTAGAACTATAAAGGAGCTAAGAGATTATTTAATCTATTGCCTTGTACAAGGTAAGTCTGTGAAATGTGATCTTTTGATACCCACCACCTCTTCTGGAGCAAATCAGGCACTAACAATCTTTTTGCATAATTTCCGTTTCTTGAGTTACCTGACACTTCAGGCATCATAGTCTTATGTTTTCTTTTGTGTCTAACAGACTAATTAAGTGTTCAATTTTGGAATTCTGAATCTCAAACCTGTTGACAGAAATCAAATGTGGTACTAGTAAATGAAGAAGGTATACTAGAGAAAGAAGCCAACAAGGAGAAGATGAGTTGTGAAGAAGTCTAAATGGCCATGTCACAAGTCTCTGAAGTTGTGCTTGAGCCTCTAGGATTTCCGCGATACTCTGAGTCAAGCCTGACCACATTGTTCTTCCTTGAAATCAATGTGCTTTGAGAGACAGGAATACTAGATCTCAGACACAGCTGGTGACTTTGCCAACTTTTCCAAGGAATGAGTGTCTACATTAGAACTCAAATTATCTGGCTAGTAGTTCAGCCATTTTTGCACATCACTAATTTACTTCTAATCATTTACTTTTAAAAAATTATTTCCTTCTAATCATCTATCCATAAAGTTACTTGATATTACAAAAGCTTTTTATCTCTGTTCTCAAGAAGACTTCTCCTACCATCATTTCCTGCCCCTAATCCTGATGAAATCTCATCACCTTTTACTGGTTTTCCAAGATTGTTTTGCAGATCATAATGGTAGGTTTTTGATTTTCATGTTTTGTTAACTGTTACTTTGTTTTTTCAGTGTAACAATAAAATTAATCAAGTGTTCACTGTCAAGTTTTTAAGGTCTCTTGAGTATGTGTTCTCCTCAAGATAAAAACAGAATGAGTAACTCTTAGTTTTTTATTCTTGTACTTGTTAGAAAGGCAGAAATGAAATGCACATAATGCTATGTTTCTGAATTCACAAAAGATAGAGATAACATGCATGTAGATTTTAGAAGACAAGCACAAGCATTCCTTAGCTCAGTGGTCTTCCAAATGTACTCTTTATTTATCTCCTAAAAGACTTTCGGAGCACTTTACACCCCATCATACAACTTAGTATTTACAATTCTTCATTATTAATTTAAGTGACTTCAAAAGTCTGAGCTTCATGGATAAATACTGGCATTTAAAACTACAACTGACACATTTCTTTAAACTTTATACAATGGACACTACATTCATTTTAACTATGCCTTTGACAGAATGAGCACACCACATCGACAGTTCAGAGAGAAAAATTAAATCCCATTAAAAGTTTTCTAAAGTTCAGGAATATTATGCTTGAAATTATAAGAGATGACATTTTGTCCTGTATCTGTTCACAAGTGGCAGTTCTGATTTTATGAATAAAGTTTAATCTATTTTGTGGAAATAAACAGCAAAACAAGTGAAAATCTTAGGCCATGAGTTGGTGAGGGGCTAACAATGTGCTAAATATGTTCGTTAAATATTGCCAGGCACGGTGGCTTCTGCCTATAATCCCAGCAATTTGGAAGGCTGGGGCGGGTGGATCACCTGAGGTCGGGATTTCAAAACCAGTCTGGTCAACATAGTGAAACTGCGTCTCTACTAATACAAAAATCAGCCAGATGTGGTGGCAGGTGCCTGTAATCCCAGCTATTCTGGAGGCTGAGACATGAGAATCACTTGAACCTCGGAGGCAGAGGTTGCAGGGAGCTGAGATCGCACCACTATACTCCAGTCTGGCGACAGAGTGAGACTCTGTCTCAAAAACAAAATTGTATATATATATATATATATATCTTTCTTTTATATACATATATATACATATGTATCATATATATGACAAAGTATTATCTGAAGTTTAATACAAATCTAAAGTACGCAGAAGAAGTTCATGACTATGTAGAGAAATAGTTTTTGTTTGACAGCCAGCAGGAAACGTACACCTAAATAAAAAAATAAAAGTGGGTTTATTGCCTTCAGTAACCTATTAGAAAGATTAATAAATATTTCCAAAAACTGAATATATTTTTAAGAATAAAATTGATTTACCTCTATTACATGTTTCTTCTATTTCAAGAAATAACACTGAGCTGTTAATATCAACATGGAATTTCCCCCTCTACTTCTTGATATGATGCTGTCTACTGTTAAGATAACAAACTAAGACTCACTAAATACTCCATTATGAGAATAAAATTGCACAGGACATTTTGTAGAATATTGGTGTTTTGCATCATTACTTTAATAAATTTTAAGTGTTCTAGGATAGATACGTAGATAACGCATGGCACCTTACAATGGGTTTGCTTTCTGGTAGAAACAAGGAGCTTCTACTGTCTTTCCTACTTCTTGGTGGTATTCTCTATTTTACTCTCCTGAAACTTTTCCTCAGGAAGCCTGTATTCTTTACAGTAGTGGACGATAGAAGAGAATGGTTCATTAAATGAATATTGTTATCACGACTTCCACTCCACTCTGCCACATACCCCAGCCAAAGTATCTCATTTTGTGAACTACCAGATGAGGGATAGATGATACATAGATATAATTTTGTTTTCTATTTCAGATAAAATTTTGTTTTTATTTACTTCTAACCATTTGCCATTTGACATTACAAAAATGTCATCATTTTTGTAATGTCACGTCATCACCATAATCCTATGTAAAATGACTTTTGTAAAGCCCTGTTATGCAGGATTATAGTGATGACTCCTATATTTCAAATTGGCCCTTTTTTCAAGCCCTGCAGTTTCTTTTTTTCAAAGTATTACCCTCTTTATTGTGGTATAGAGTAGTGTTTTATGCATTAACTCATTTTATAGTAAAACCATCTATGTACAACTGTAGAGAAACTGCTGCAGAGATAGCTCCAACTTAAATTAGAAAATATTTTTGCTGTAGAAAATAGTAAAAATTGTAACATTTACCAAGCTAGCCCAACAAGTTCATTTAAACCAAATAGTAGGTAAATACATTATACATTTACAAATACAGGTTGAATTCTGAGATCCAGGAAAAACTTCAGTTTCATTTATTGAAACAGCCACGTTTTAAGTTATGTGAAGTGAAATTTCCATTAATCTTCCCTTTTACTCTTAATTTACGCCCAATCGTTTTTCTTTATACTAAATCCATAATCCACAACAAGGTTTTAGTTGTTCTCTTCTAAAGGACGGGTAACATATCCTTTTAATCTGCTTGATAAGGTACCCATGGCTATCCAAATAATGAAATGGTTTGATTCTTCTTAAAGCATTCCCAGTATTTGGGCAAAACCAAAATCTAATAAATTACGCTGCCACCTAATACCCATGGCTTGATGGGAAGCCATGAGGAACAAGGGTAAAGTGATAAAACCGGCAAGTGGATCAAGGAATAAAAGCCAAGAGAACTCTGAGACCAGAGGGCAAGAAACATCCAGTCATGCCTGAAGAACAGAACTGAAGTTCAAATAGAAAAAGGATGTTGCCTCAAGGATCAGGAGCTGAGCTGGCTATCAGAGCCTCTAGCACATGTTGATCAAATAAGGGGCAGTTAGAGATAAAGACTGGATTAAGCAAGAGAAACTAGGACCTAGAAAGACTCCAGGTATTCACAATAATTAAATGAAAACAAGACAGAGCATGCAGCTTTAATATCCTAGGATAGTATGTTCTAGGATTCTCAGTACAGAAAGAATCTCTGGAAATTAAGGCAAGAAGATAATGCCACTCTTAAGCTCCTGTGCTAGATGGAATGTTTCCCAGATAAATAATATCTGAGAAATCAGGCAGAGTTATCTGGCCAGGAAGCCCTACAGTTTCTTAAACTATAGAATAGATGATCCATAGTGAGAATCAGAATGGGTGAGAGAAGTGTGAGAATGAAGAAAAGTATGCCCGCCCAACCAGAGGCGCACTTTCAGGCAGATCAATGTAAGAAAAATGTGCATATCAAGTACCAATAAGACTATCATTACAAGGTTGAGTTCTCTGGAAAAAGAACTTTGAGATGAAGTTTGTGTTGTTAGAAGTTTATTAGTGAGTGTAATCAAAATCAGGGTGGGGAAACGGGAAGACACCAGACAGGGCAGAGCGAGACAGAGCTGTGAAGTTGATTAGGCAACAGCCTCAGGCAACCATGTGGGGAACACTGGAGATCAAGTTCTTGCCACTTCTAGGAAGGGCATGGCCCCAAGTAAGAAGGTCGCTTCCAAGAAGACAGGACAACAAGCCTTTCCTTGATTGCAGATGTGGATGATCATGCTATGCCTGGAGCCCTTTAGAAAGTTCTTGGTCCCTCTAAGAACATGCATACTACAGTTGTGAATGCTACTAATAGCTCAACCTGCTAAAGAGGTATTTCATATTTCATCTGAGTATGAATTTAGGCTTCCTAGATTTAGTGAGTGACAAGACTAAATACTTGTGGTACAAAAAGCACGGCCAATGTTGTGAAGAGGATAGCTTTGGACTGCAATTTCTTCTCTTTCTCTCTCTCCCTCCCTCCGTCTGTCTGTCTCTCCCCTCATCTTCTTCTTTGACCACCATAAATCCGGCCTTAGAGCTAGGCAAAGACTAGAGTGGAAGACTACAGTATGTGGCCTTGAATGTAAGACAAAGGGTTAGCTTGAGAAAGTGGTGCAAGAAGAGGTATAAGGGCCAAGAATTGCTGAGGACAAGGATGTCCCCATAGGATTTCATACACAGGAGCAGAGGTAAATTTTAAAGACCTCAGGATTTATGTTCAGAATATAGTTATTTGAAGATTTTATCCTCAATATGACCTTATACAAATGATACTTTTAACACATCTCCCAGTGGTATATAACATGGACCGAAAAAGATAAGCCTGAGAAATTATGTGGCTATCAGTGCTGGATCCAGATGAGTTGACAACAATTAGGACAGAGAAGATGATGTATTAGAATTAATAAAAATCAGTGACCTTTTGGAAATCGGTGGATAAGTGAGATGAGAAGTCAAAAAAGACCTAAACTTGCAAACTACACAGGGACAAAAATGTGGAAAAGAACACCGATTTTGAGGGAAATGCTATATGCCTACTTTCAGACACATTACACATTCAATGTAAGAATCAAGTCAAATGTTTACTAGGTATACAACGGGACACTGAAGAAAATAGGACTGAAAAGACAGATTTCAATATAGTCTTATTAAATAAAAGAATATGACCTGTTTTTATTCTATTTTCAGATTTTACCCAGTTTATATTTTTAAAAAATCATGAACCCATAAAGATGCCATTAATGCTTTTTAAAAAGGCTGTGCTCAACCTAATTTTACTTAGTATTTCAATCCTTAAAGTTAAGCTAGTTATTATTTAATTCATTATTTCATATTAGTATTAGTCACATTTTACCATAATTATACTCTCAAATGTGGTAAGTCAGAATATATGTAAAATAAATTAACATAAATTTGGTTGTATTACAAAGGGGGAATATAAGACTTTCTAGTTTTACCAAGTGATGAGAGGTTTTAATATTATTGCAACAGAGTATATTTTTTGATAGCACTATAAATTTGCTTTCACCATGCATCTTAGTCCATTTTGTGTTGCTGTAACAGAATATCTGAGGATGGGAATTTATAAAGAAAAGAAGTTTATTTAGCTCATGGTTCTGTAGGCTGGGAAGTTCAAAGAGGACAGTGCCAGCATCTGTTCAGCTTCTGGTGAGGGCCACATACTGTGTAAAAATACAACGGAGATGGCCAAAGGGGAAGTAAACACTTGGGAAGAGACAAAACCACGAATGGGGCCTGTTTATAACAATCCGCTGTCTTGGGAATAATCCATTTCCAAGAGAAATAACCCCTTCTGTTGCGGACGTGAACTCACTCACTACTGTGAGAAACGCAACAAGCTATTCATGTGGGAGCCACCCCATAACCCAAACCTCTCACTAGGCCCCATCTCCAATACCACTGCACTGGCAACCAAACTTCAGTGTGATTTGGGGAGAGCCAACTATATTCAAACCATGGTACCATGTCTTTTACCAAATTAATAAACAATGACTGGAATGAGTTTAACTATAGCAATCATTTGGAAATAATGTTTGTACCAAATGACTAGAACTACCTATTAGAATATTCTGTATTATCAATATAAAACTAATACTTTTCATTTATTAAAAAAGGTAGATACAGTTCTCTATATGTAGCTTATACATTTGATTAGACTGTAAGTATTTAGAGGTTCTAAACATTCTCACGGGTAAAATAATTTAAATTAAAAAGGTAATGTCAGTAATTTGTTCTCTTATAAGTCAAATTGTTCCTGATTGAAATCACATGATTCAGTAATGTAAAAAATACATATTATTTATGGAGATGTAGAAAGTGTTTTTGAGGAAAAATAAAAGTCATCGACATCCAAAAATGGATTTACTGCGTCCAATATAACTTATATAGTGCAGAACTGGTATTAATTTGTTAGTCAGAAAACACCTTTATGGGCCTTACTGAAGAAAGCTGGATTAACAGAGAATTTCAGTTACTCCTCTGTCATTTTTCCCATCTCCTTTGACTCTGTAAAGCAAAGTTTTGCTGAAGTCTGACCAGTTAAATAAAAAATGAGAACTACAAACAAACTCATAAAATATGACTGCTATATTCTAATGCAAGGGAAATAAAATAGAGATGGATGTGTCGTATCAATGAATGAAAAGCTTAAGAGGAAACTGAGACTTCTGAAATCTATATATCCATATGGAAAAAGATGAAACTTCACATTAAATTATGCACCTCATTCCAGATTACCTGTAGCTCTAAGAAAAACAATACAACTTCCAGATGATAATACAGGAAAATAACTTCCTTGTCTTGCCATAAGTAGAGATTTTTTAAAACAAGTACAAAAAGCATTAACCTCAAAGGAAAAAATACATAAATAACAAGAACTACATTAAAAATATTAATAAGAATGTCTGTTTATCAAAATATGCTATACAAAATATCCCATGCAACACATATAACCAAGAAACGCCTCACAACCAGGATGTTTAAAAAATAACGTATGAATCAGTAAGAATATGTAGAGTCAACACAGTAGAAAAATGGGCAAGAGCTACGAAGAAATCAAGTGAAAATCTATTCAAACTTCATTAGTCATCAGGATAATTCAAGTTAAGTTTTTAATGAGATGTTACTACATAATATACCAGCAGGGCCAAAGCGGAAAGAATGGTACACCAAGTGCTGTCAAGGACATGGAGCGACAGGAACTGTCATGCTCCTTGTAGGAGAGTAAATGGCCAAAACTATTTGGAAAAAAAAAGCATTTTATTCACTACTAATTTGAACAGGCGTGTGGACAAAGATCCCATAATCCTACACCTAAATTAGCAACAGAAATGTACATATGTATCTATCCATACACACACACACACAATGATTCCAATTAAATATATTTCCAAGGCAAGGAAAAATAAAATATGTTAGAAGTTAAGATAGTATATACATTCAGGACTAAAGAGGGGCTTAGTATTTGGCAGAAGTCACAAGAGGTGCTTCTAAATGAAGTCAGCATTCTATTTTAACTGGGGCATTTGCTACACAGGTGTTCAGTTTATGAGAATTTATCAAGCTGTACATTTAGATTCCTGTTCATTTTTCTATTTTTCACAAAAATAAAATCCTGAGGGAAAGTATTTCCAAACCTGGAAGTTTGTTTACATTTTAACAACTTTGCATTTTAAAGAAATATGTTTTTTCCTGTTTCCCAATGAAGAGGATTTCTTGTTACCTGACCAGGCAGATATTGCAGGTTTACAAAATATAGAACTCTTTAGTACTTTATGTGGAATACAGAAACCCATGTCACTCCACAAAACAGAGCTCTATCAACTGAATTTCATTGGTTAAAAACTAAGTATAAGCGTTACTTATCAACAAAACAGTTGAAAACAATTCCATCCTGCATGGAAGTCATCCATGACCTGATCTATATCATATCTTCTTTATAAAAATGTGTTTAGTATGAATTAAGGGTTGAATTAATACAGACTGAGGTTGACTTAAGAGAGTTTAATCTCAATGCTGCCCTGTTTTAGCAATTTATACTTGGAAAATCATTGTGTACACCTTGTATTATATGATGGAAATTCTCCTATGGAAAAAAATAAGTCAGGTCTTAGGTGGAGTAAAGTTCCCTTGAGAAATACAAATGAATATTTTTAGAGGCCAAATTCCATTTATGTCAGAGCATAATGCTAGTAAGCATCACACAGGCAGCCTGAAGGTTTGTACTTAGCAGACGAATCCGAGTCCCCAGAAGAGCCACACACCTCTGATGCTACTCCCGAATTCAATGCTGCTAGGATTCCAGGAAAGCAATTGGATGCACAGGGAACTAGACTTGTCTCTGAAGTAAGACCAAAGACTGAATTCTGCTCTGAGCAAAGAAAATCAATGTGAAAACAGTCTATTTTTTTTATATCCCAGGGGTAATGATAAAGTATTGAGTGAAAGAAATGATGAAAACCCTTCCAGGTTATTAAACTACTTATATTGCCCTTGAAACACAGGGAGCAAAGTCAGTTATTTCTGTTGAAAAGAAAGTAAGAGTCAAGCCTTTGAATTCTGGGCCTAATAGAGCACTGAGAAATAACAAGGTAAGTGAAGAGCCAGCCAGTCATTGAGCATGTGCCAAGAGGGTTATTGAAGAAATCAAACCCTGTCCATAGGAAGCATTCAAACCAGGATGAAACCAAATTGACTATCTGGAATGGCCCAGCATTGCAAAGAAGCAGAATTCATTGTATTTTTCAGAATAGGCCCTAATAGCAAATCAATGAGTAAATTCCATGACCTTTCTCTTTTGCCCATAAAATGTAGCCTGGTGTGGTGCAGAACAGCATAAAACATAGACAGAAATCGATTTCAATTGAAGAAAACCCTGAAGTGGAGTAAGAGAACCCTTGCTGTGGTGCATAATTCCATTCTGAGTTATCACCATGTTGCCTGTTCTACATAGGAATGGAAAGAAAGGATGTATAACTGGGAAAAGAAGTATCTTGGGACCCCTCCCAAATAACCTGGGAAAGGCAGCTCCTCAGTCTCTCAGCCCATGTGGGCTTTATACGGTTTCACTTTCCTTCATGGATGCTAGGATAAGACAACTCTGCAAATTATAAGGTACTTGTCTAGATTCAACAAATTTCATGTTACTGTTTTTCCCCTGAATTACCACCCCACTCATGATTGCCTTAAATCTCTACTACAGAAATACAAACCTAGCCTATGTGCATGAACTCTTAAACACCAGCTGGAGTTCTTACAATAGATGAAGCTTTATTTAGTACACTGCAATAGACACTTCCCAAATCATATGCCATTGTTGTTCAAGATTTAAAAATCTACCCATTTCAACACTACAAATTAGATGTATCATTGTCAATTTATGTCTGATACTAGTTTAGGCTTAGCCACAGTTCTATTATTTTCTGGACTATTTGTCTTGCTTCTGAACTTTCTTCAAGCATTTTTTTTTCCTCGACCACATTAATTAAAAATACCATTAGTATAGTCTGTTTAGTAATGAATTTTCTCCGTTTTTAATTGTCGGAATCCAGCTTTATTTCACTCTAATTCTTGATATGTTTTTCCCAAGTCTCCCACTCTAAGTTGATACTTCTTTTCTCTCACTCTTAAATTATTCTACAATCCTGGAGCATCTTCTGTTGTCATTAAGAAGAAACATATCTAACTGTTCTTTATTTATGTATAATCTATTTTTTACTTTGACAGCTTTTAAGATCTTCTTTTTCATTCTTTTATTCAGTGCCCATTATATGCAAATTGAACTTATCTTTAGTATTCATTTTGCTTCACATATCTGAGAATTATCATCTTTCATGAGTTTTGGGTATTTATCAGTTTTTATGTGTTTGTATTTTTACGTATATTTTTCATGTTTTCCCCTCATTTTCTCCCAGAATTCCAATTATATCCATATTAGACTGTGTCACTCTACCATTCATTTCTCTTAATACTAATAGAAAACAAATAATTGGCACATTCATATTAGACAAATTCAAAGAGAGGTTGCATAAATAGTATCTATTAAAAGCTGAACAAATGAAAGGGAACCATGAGGCATACAGCAACCACGTCTAGCAACAGTGAATCTGTTACCATTCCCAGGCCCTAAAGAATGAGGGGATGGAGTGGTTCCCAGAACCCAAAAGGACAGAGAATTATGTATTGCAAACCACACTAAGATAAGCAGTGACCTACTATGAAAAGACAAAGCTAGACTAAGGCAATTTGCAGAGAGGTAGAGAAGATTAACTATCCTTACTTTATTATTTTTCCTCCCTCCAATCCTCTACCAGGGCTCTTATTAATTGATCCCAACCAGAAGTGTAGGGCACGGGACAAAGTTCATATAAGTCAGCAGCCTGGGACAGAGACACAGGTGGAGTAGGACAAAAATGCATATAGAGAGGAGATAAGAAAGTATCTCTCAGTACATTCTCAGTTTACATCTTTGTGTCCTTATGCTGGGTTCCACGTTACTTTTTTTTTTTTTTTTATCACCCAGGTCATCAGTTACCTCTTGAGTTGTGTATCTAATCTTTTTTAAACATGTCCACTGAGACTCTGATTTCAGTTTTTATTGTTTTACTTTTGTAGTTCTATATGATTTTTTAAATCCTTTATCTTATGTTTTAGCTATGTAAAATAAGATTGCTTTATATATGTTTTTGATCCTTCCAATATATAAAGTCTATGTAGAATGTGATTTTGCTTTGACTCTCTCGTGATTGTGATTTTTATTGTGGGCTTGTGTTTTTTGAAATACTGTCGGTAGGAATTGTCGAAGCCTGTGTTTAAATTGCTTTCTTTTAGATATGCTTGCAGCTGTTTTACCGAGGTGACAATGTTTTTGGGGGGAAGCCCTACCAATCTAGCTTGAGTGTGTTTAGCCCATATAAGACTTGTGAAATTTGATCCCAAAATGCATATGATTGGAAATTCTCAATGAATATATTTATTTTTTACTGCTTCATTTAGAGACTATGCTAAGACATACAAGTACTCTATGATCTTCCTCTGCAAAGCACATTTTCTCCAAGTTAACCACATGATACTGTTCCCTTCTGGGGACTCAGGCTTTCTTTTCAGGTCCCTGTTATCTCCTCCCACTCTACTGTACCTCAGGCTTAGTCTCCTTTGCTCTATCTGTTCAGACCAATGAAGTTTTAACAGATTTTCTCAGAGCTAAAGCTATATTCCATGGTTGGTAATATCTTAGATTTTGTAATTTCTTATTTCTGACCTATAAGGAATTCCATTACATTCCTGCCCTTCTCATCTAGGCACTTACCATTTTATTATTTCTATTCAACATTTTTAGGGACACTAAAATGTCTTGGGATATCCAGTCTGTCCTCCTGGTGGAAATGGAAGTCCATATTTACTTGTTAAAACTCCGTAAATGTATTTAAGATTAAAAAAGAGAGAAATGGCTTAATATCCATCTCTTAAATAAGAACTATACATTATACAAAATGGCCAAAAAATCTTTTAGTTCATAGTTCGTCTCTCACATTGGCCTTGTTCCACCAGTTTTGGTCTATCCTGAAGTATCACCAATAGTCACAGTCCCTGCTTGTTATCCTCAATCACACAGGTGCTGCAACTCTTATTTTCACTCAAATGGTTGTAACTGTGGATTTTCTAATTATCCCATTCTCTCTGTGATGGTGGCTTCTAAAATGTGATCAGGAAATCAACTAGATCAACATAACCTGGGGACTCTCATAAAAGTGCAAATTATAGGCTTATTTGGATTATGTTTAAGAATTGGGCCTATAAATCTTCAAATTAATTAGGCTTGTGACCACGATTCACCGATTTATAAGATAAAAATTAGATACTAGCATCTTCATTCTCTTTCCTAGTAGGTCCCTTGGGAAGGTGACAGTAATCATGACTTTCTCCTATATGAAGCAGAAACTTTTAGGAGCCCTGTGATTTTACTGTTTAAAATGATTAAGTATTTCAGAGCGGCCGGGCGCAGTGGCTCAAGCCTGTAATCCCAGCACTTTGGGAGGCCAAGACGGGCGGATCACGAGGTCAGGAGATCGAGACCATTCTGGCTAACACGGTGAAACCCCGTCTCTACCAAAAAATACAAAAAAAACACTAGCCGGGCGACGTGGCGGGCGCCTGTAGTCCCAGCTACTCCGGAGGCTGAGGCAGGAGAACGGCGTGAACCCGGGAGGCGGAGCCTGCAGTGAGCTGAGATCCGGCCACTGCACTCCAGCCTGGGCGGCAGAGCGAGACTCCGTCTCAAAAAAAAAATAAATAAATAAAAGTATTTCAGAGCAACTCTAAATTTATTTCTTTTTTATAAAACATGTGGATATTAGCTACACTCTAAAATTTAAAAGCTACAAAAATATCAATTGTTTTACGTGATATTCCACTAGTTCATTTTTAAAAACATAAAAATTAGTGTAAGGTATAATAGTGGGAAAGATTTCAGCAGGGTATTAGTACTTTTTCACACCGTTATAAAGAAATGCCTCAGACTGGGTAATTTATAAGGAAAAAAGGCTCAATTGACTCACAGTTCCACATGGCTGGCTCCGAGACCTCAAGAAACTTAAAAATCACAGTGGACAGCGAAGAAGAAGCAGGCACATTCTCTCCAACGAAGCAGGCGAGCGAGAGAGGAGCAAACATGGCGGAAATTGCCCTTTATAAAACCTTCAGATCTCGTGAGACTTACTATCACGAGAACAGCATGGGAAGACCGCCCTCATGATCCAATCATCACCTCCCACCAAGACCCTCCCTCCACACCTGGGGATTACAAACCAGATTATAATCCAACATGAGATTTAGAGAGGAACACAGAGCCAAACCATTTCAAGCGGGTAGGGAAGAATAAATGATAAGAAGTGAGGAGGCGTGCGAAAATATATCAAGGAAAGGATCAGACATGTGCAGCCGAGGCAAGGATGCTTATGCAGAATCAGAAGGACAATGAAGGACCCCAGCTGGAAAAAAGAATCCCTGTTAGATTAAATAGAAGTATAGAAGTCAGGACTAGAAAGGTAAGTCAGAGCTAGACTGTGGAGGGACTTGTAGACTCACCAGACCACTCTGAAATTTCAGTATGGAAGATACTATGGATCAGCTGAAAAACTCCTAATCTCAACGCCCTTCTCACTTGTCTTATTTCCATTAAAGCCTATATAGAAGATACATGCTGACTATCCCAGCATCACAGTTAGATGTGGTCAGGTGAAACCGTTCTTGAAACTGAGACACCAGTGGGAATCTCTGGCAAGTTTCAAGAAAAGCTTTTGCTTTCCCATGAAGTGATCAAATGGAAGAGTTACAGCCCCCTTTGGCTTCTTTCTCTTGTCCTGAGCTTTACACAATGTCTTTATCTGTCATGGCCCATTCTGTGGCCATAAGACTTAAAACACCAGCAGGAGAATAGAGCCAGCATGCTAAGTTGGTGGGAGACACTGCAGATCAGCTGAACCAGTGCCAGCAGCTAATCTCTAACCTTGATGTCTATCATGTGAGAAAAATATATGCTTGTTTAAACTGCTGTTGGTTGAGATTTCTGCTATTTGTAGCCAGACATGTTATTAATTGTACCGAATGAATCTAGACAGTGTGACTTTTTTTTTCTTCCTTGAGACAGGGTCTCACTTTGTCACCTAGGCTGGAGTGCAGTGGCACTCCATGGGTCACTGTGCATGGGGACATCATGGGTCACTGCAGCCTCAGTCTCCCAGTACTAAAATAATGCTCTCACCTCAGCCTCCCAATTAGCTGGGACCACAGACACGCACTACCATGCCTGACTTGCCATTTATTTGCTTAGTTTTTGTAGAATTGGGATCTCCACTATGTTGTCTACGCTGGCCTCGAACTTCTGGGCTCAAGCGTTCCTCCCTCCTTGGCTTCCCAAAGTGCTGGGATTTCAGGTGTGAACCACTGCACCCAGCCTTGATGGTGTGACTTTTAATCCACAACATTAGTATGTAAGAAATATCATTTTCCCTTTGTTTTTTCAAATGGATATAAATGCTTCAATGCCTCAGGCGTCTAACCAGTGGAGAATTCTACTTCAATCATGTTTGGGAGAGGCCCTACTTCCACCTTTAGGATAATGCAAAATGTTTGGTATTTTAAATAGTGACAAACATTAGAGGAAAGGACCTCATACATCCTTTGCTTAGTAGTTGCCTATGATACACCTCTGTCCATGCTTCATTGTCAAACTTGGCCTTGAAATCTTTTGCCATGGCTCCCACAGGTCTTACCGTTCAGTCCTCTTTGACATTCTTCAATACACTGCCCCGTGTGTAGTCATGAGAAGCTCTGCATGGGATCACATAGCTGAACTTAGGTATTTTCAAAATCCATAAGAGTCTTGTGCAACTTTTAGGCATGAGGTAAGGCATCTAAATATTTCTAGATCCAGCTATTTCAGGTCCCCAACTAAATAACTCCTGCCTCTAAACCATTCCTTCTGAAACAATTCTCCCTAAAACCCCTTCAGTATGCATAAGCTTTTAAAACTTGGACATTAGTATAGCTTGCGTGGAAACTTCACATTTGGGCTTCACAGGGGGCAAAAGAAGTTTTGGTTACATTCTTGGGATGAGGGAATTTGTGATAGAAAGGAAAATTACACAGAGCAAAGAGAAGAAAACACATTGTATCATTTAAAAAGGTTATTGTATCCCACCCAGGGGGTAGTGAGTCATCAAATATTTTTAAGCAAATCAGTAGCATTTTTTTAAATGATTAATTAGTGGTAGTAACGGCACAAATTAGGAAGGCTGACTCTTTTGTTTAGAGTCAAAAATAAGGTATCATTTAAAAGTGAATAATCTAAAGTAATTTTGTAAATATGTGTTTCAGAGCAAAAAACAAAAATGTTAATTGCATGCAAAAGACATCCCAAGATATTATCACAGATGGGTGTTCTGATATACCATAGTTTGTTGCAAAGTAAACACTATTAACAGTTAAAATGTCAACGTGTACAATATCTTCTATGAAAAGTATGTAAATATCTATGTACATATTATATTGGAATGGAAACAATAATACAATTATACACATCGTTCTGCATCCTGATTCTTAGATGTTTTAATACATCTTGGAACTACATTTATTTCAGGACCATTTCATTGCTTTAAATACTACATAGCATTTTATTTCATGGATATATCATAATATAGAAAGAAGTGAGTCATTACTTCAAATACAGTTTATGGTGATTTGTACCTAAGAACACTGAAATCATGTTTAATTGTATAAGAAGAATTTTTGCGACGCTTCTTGGTTTTCAGTGACACCCTACTGATCGTCCAGCAGATGGCGACATAACAACATGCCAGGAAATGGAAAGCAGAAAACAGGTGGCTAAGATGTATACAGTCAGTAACAGGGCTGTCTCTTTTCCATAGAGAGAGAGAGAGAGAGAAAAAATATCAGAAATGACAATTTTGTCATGGTTTAAGTATGATTCCAGACAACATAAGTTTATATGTGTTTCAGTAGTGGAAGTGTTACTTAAAAGTCTTGCAGAGAAGCAGGCACCATAGGAAATGGGTCAGAAGAAGGACCTGGGCCACTTATAGTGAAAACAGCAGCATTTTTTTGTTTGTTTGGTTTCTGTTTTCGAGACGAGTCTCGATCTGTCGCCAGGCTGAAGCGCAGTGGTGTGATCTCAGCTCACTGCAACCCTCGCCTCCCGAGTCCAAGCGATTCTCCTAGCATCCCAATAGATCCTCCAAATGATTTTATGAGGTCAGAAAGTCTAAGTTTTCCTCAGTTACAGATAAGAAAACTGAAGTGTTCATGCATTGCAAAGCCTTAATGTAGAAAGAGAACAGGTCTTCTCACTCCAAAATTTTGAGTTCTCAATATACCAGTTTATTTTCTGGGTGAACTATTGCTTTTGTTGTTGGTTTTTCTTACGTGCTCATGCATGCAAATGATAATATTTTTAAGTTAAGAAGAGGTAATACATTAGTATTCAATCAATCCAACCCATATTAAATCTCACCCAATTGAGACAAGAGGAAAGGAAAGAAAAAAAGGAGACATTAAAGAGAATCCAAAGGGACTATAGGGAAAGGTAATGAAGATGGAGGAGGCAGAAAAATGGAAGGACTGAGATGCAAATACATTTGGACAGACTTTCAATTGGGTTTAGAATCACTGCTAAATACTGATTACACACTATACATATTGCACTTGTTATTGATAGTGCAGAAAAATATTTCACCTGCTCTAATTCTTGAATGTCTTTATGTAGGGAATATATGAGATGTGTGCCTGTGTAAAATGTTTGAAAGATATATATTACAGTATTTGAAGTTAATATCACCCCGAAATGGACATGTCAAACTCCATTCTTCACCAGGTTTTGAATCCCATTTCTCATCTGCAAAACTGGGAATTTAAAAATGTAGCATTACTGTGAGCCTTAAATACAACTGTCACATGGGAGGTGCACAAATTGTTAATTTCATTTCAGCTGGTATGCAGTGCCTGTATACCATGGAATTAAAAGCTGTGCCTGTGTGATCTGACTCATGTATTTCCTCCAGCCTTACACTGATTCATATTCTTCCTTCAGCAACAGCAACACGCTTCCAAGTCTTTGTTTTTTTTTTTTTTAATTGATGTGTTTTTTATTTCACTTTGCTCTTTTCCTCATTAAACCTCTTTTTATGTGATTTGATTTTTTCTTGTTGTTACACCTCAGCTTCTTGCTAAACCGTAAACACCAAGAAGTTAGGAATCATTCTTGGTATACCCCCATCCTTGGGTGCCCAGCTCAGAGCACAGAAACTAATATATTGCAGATATACAACCGAACTGTGTGATGTACATTATGTTAGGCAAATTAGTATGGCTCATTTGGTCAAGGGAACAGTTACCCAAGAGTTGAATTTTGTGTGAGAAAATAAGGTGACGGCTTCAAAGTGAAAATGTTTTCTAATCCCTTTTATTACCCCCTCTTAGAGCAGAAATTTTAGGAGCAGGGTGTCATCTGCTCACTTTACTCTCAGCTTAAAGCAGGTTAAAAGATGACATCCAACCACACACTAATTTGAGGCACTAAAGAGGCAGGATTTTCTTTAGATACCCACAAAACATACCAGCATAATTTGCAGACAAAGAAGCTTGAAATAGGAGATTCTTCAACTATACCAACTTCCGCCTTCTCAATATTATTTCTTCCTGGAAATGATGTTCGCATATCTTGATGCATCTTACTTAAGCATAATAGACAAGTGTCATAATTAGATCATTCCAACTCTTCCACAAGAAAAGGTACCTTTTAAAGAATATCACTGGGTAGATGCCAAACTACTCATTTCTGTAAGAGGAGATTGGACTAAGTATCTCTCATAACTAATTTGGCTGAATTTTAGAAAAATCTCTGAGCTTGCTTCAATAAATGAGAAAGTCACTTTGTAATTAGATTCTTATTTCTATTCAATATGAGGGTCATGCTATGTTCCCTGACCTGGGGTGGAAAACAAATGAGCAAAAGGAATAAACCTCCATGTTAATTGCCATTATCTTCTGCATCTCAATCCTCTCCCTAAATTTATTCATTTTGATTCCAATGTTTTCAAACAAAAGATATATCACAAGGCTTATCTGCTTTACCTTCCCATAAATTAAACCAAAAAATTAATGAACACATACTGAGGTACAGGATGGCAGATTTTTTTTTGCTCTAAAATATGAGGAAATTCTGGTGAGGCAAGGTGGCTCAGGCCTGTAGTCCCAGCACTTTGGGATGCCAAGGTGGACCGGATCACCTGAGGTTGGGAGTTCGAGACCACCCTGACCAACAAGGAGAAACCTTGTCTCCACTAAATATACAAAATTAGCCGGGCATGGTGGTGCATGCCTATAATCCCAGATAGTCGGGAGGCTGAGGCAGGAGAATCTCTTGAACCTGGGAGGCAGAGGTTGAGGTGAGTGGAGATTACACCATTGCACTCCAGCTTGGGAAACAAGAGTGAAACTCCATCTCAAAAAAAAAAAAAATATATAGGAAATTCTTAATGCTTAGGTTACAATTACCATTCCAAGACTGTAGTTGTTTTCTGTATCTTTAACAGATTGTTACTATAAGTTGTATATTTACAAATTTCAAAGATATACAGTGATTAAAATGCAAATTCATTAGGACACTTATGATACCTTTAAAAGAAGGCTGGATTGCACTTTGGCATAAAAAAATACCACAAGGTGGCACTCCTTCTTAATGTCAGACTTTAAAAAACACATAGATTATTCTGAAATGTGTTAGATTTCCAGACTAAGACTGACGTTTCACCATATTATTCTAAATCTCCAATAACTGCATTAGCTTGGTGTTTTGTGAGGTTAGTTGATTCCTTTTAAGTGACTAAAACCAGTTATTGTACCACAAGTTTTAATAAATGCTGTTCACGGCAATGATGCTACCAGGTGTTTCTGAATATGAAGCACATTGCTTAAGGAAATATCTCAACAGACAAAGCACAGGCTCTGGAGCCAGAAGTCTTGGGTTTGGGTTTCATCTTTTTTAATTCATTCTCTGAATAAACTGAAAATGTGCTACACTTAACAAGTCAGAATGTACTCATCTAGAAAATGATTATCATGAGCATTCCTCATCATTGCACATTACCCTGTTTATTACATAATGTACAGAAACACTGAACAGAATAGGCTTTTTGAAAGCTGTACCCTCAAGCACACATACCCTAAAATGCTAATACTTGTGTAACTTGTCTTTATTACATGTTTTTTATATATTATCTGAAATAAATATTTTACAATAATTTGTGTAAGGCTTTTTAACACAAAACTTTTTCTTTGAGCTGGCTGTGCTGGTGCATGCCTATAATCGCAGCTACTCGAGAGGCAGACGTGGAAGGATTGATTGAACCCAAGAATTTGAGACCAGTCTGGATATCACAACAAATGCTCATCTCTAAACAACAACAACAAAATAATAAAAATAAAATAAAGAAAACCTTTGAATTACTAAACCAAGAAAAATATCTATATCACATTTAGGATATTAGGAAAATCGACATGATATTTAGCCAACTTTTGAGTGCCTACTATGTGCCAGGCACCTGTATTCCAGGTGCTCGAGAGAAACAGTGAACAGAGAGCCACACCTGCCTCACGGGAAGTAGTCAATAGCCGTAGAAACAGAAGACGAAGTCGTGTGACAGGCAGTGAAGTACTGTAGGATGGCCAAGGCGGCTTCCTGAGAGACGATATTTGCACCAAAATCTCAATGCTGAGGAAATGACAACCCTGCTCAAATTAGGAGAAAGAGAAATTGAAGAATAAGTTACTGCAAAGGTCCTGACAATGCAATTCTCTTTCACTGATGACAGGAAGAAAAGAAAGCTTGAATGTGGAAAGAGTCGCGAATCAAAGAGTGGAGAGAGGAGAGCTGGAAATGTGAGTAATAACCAGGTCATACATGCTGTTAAAAGCCTTATGAGCAGCTTAGATTGTATTCTGAGATTAGATGGCTCTGGGGTTTTGAACTGAAGAGTGATTTAATTGTATTATTGTATGTGTATTTCAGATTCGTAAACATGAACATGATATAAACAAAAAATGATGGATTGATGATGAACTGCATTGCTTAGTTATATTGCTTAATAATTCGCAAACTGAGCTTGTTTATAACTAAAAACATTTTACTTTCTGAAAATTTAAGAATAAACATTTGGTCTTGTGGTTTCATCATAATTTAACAGTTGCTTATAAGGGAACACACATCAGACCACATGGCATTAATGTCCACGTAGTAATATGTATTTTCTCCTGTCTTAAAGATAATACTTAAAGTCTAAAAATGTGTACTTTCCCTTCCAGAAGGTGGAGGCCTTGGCCCAGCCCATGTTGAGTCCAAGTAAAGCCACGTGACAAGTACTCACAAGAGAATGTGAATGGAAGTGATGTTTGTTTCTTTTGGGTTAGGGCCTTAAAGATGCTGACAAGTTTCCTCCATTCTCTTTTTCCCCTTCTTCCACTGGAAAGCAAAGGCCAATCAATTCTGTATTTCTCAAGCAATACAAGTATTTATAGGCCATTTTCCAATTATCCAATTATCCCTATTGGCTATGTTTCGGAAATGATTTTACGTGGTTTCAGAAGCAGATTTTTCTTTTGAAATACAGCTATTCTTAGTAGAAAGTCATGGGCCAATTTATCTGTCCTAAATTGTACTGAAATACTGAATATATCTAGTGGAAAAGATAAGGAATACAACATTAATACATAGGGTATGCAGCTATTCAAACCAGAGGGGACAGGGAAGCTACAGAATGGAATGACTCAGTTCCTTAAATTGCTGGATAGAAAAACGCAGCCCGGCGAACTGAAGCACCCTTTTTACAGGCCCTTTCTTTCCATGAAGTTCTATTCAATTACTGCCAGAAAACTACCACCCACAATGAGCCACTGCTCAAGACCACCCTTCTCTGTCAAACCTGACTCCTGCTTTCTATCTTTCCTGGCATAGAACCCATTGCTTCCCTTTACTGCCTGGAGAATTGGGACTGGGGGATTGGAGATGGGGGAGAACGAAAATTTTAGTGATCATTTTCTCTGAGGGATTCCCCCGCTCCCCATCAGTTCTTACTTATTAAATGGCTTTTGTATATGTTAGGAATAAAAAGCCATCCTGCCTGAGTGTCTTCTTCCTGCTAGCAATGGAGCCCTAGCTGGTCTTGTCAGGAATCAAGTCATTAAATCTGACTGGCACGTTGCAGAGGATGGTGGGGCTGAGAGACGACAGGTCAAGTTTTCGAGGGTACGTCCTCTGAAACTAAGGCAGGAGCTCAGGTAGTAAGAATCTGAAAGCGATCAAAAGCAGAAGTGGGCATTCTCCTTCTTGTTGAAAGAGCTACTTATTCAGGAAAGCCAATGTTGAGACAGAGATTTGATAAGGACATGAACAAGCAGCTGAAAATTTAGGAAGATAACAAAGCCAATTCCGGAAGAAACCAAGCATTGACAACAAACTGAGCAGGCGGAGGGAAACTGTCCAGATCTCATAGAGGTGCTGGCAGTATAGGTTAGGTTAGAGTTTCCATTTGTAAAAGAGTTCTCAGATTTCCATCATATCCTCACTGAACGGTTTCTATCCTAATCTCAAAGAGCCTAACATGTTCAAGGAAAAAGAGATCAGGAAGGAGCAAGGAAGACATTAAAGGGGCACTGGGCAGGGATGATATCTCACCAGTGATTAATAATACCAGATGATAAAATGTGGCATTAATCCCTGCCACCAGGTTTAATATTAGCTTTCACTTAGTGTCTAGCACATAATAGTTGCTGAAAGCATGAGTGTTGTGTGAGTGAATAAATGGGTGAGTGGGTGATGATTGAATGAATTAGTAAATCAAAGTATAAATATTTACCTTCCTGGTTATGAATTTTAGGCAGAAAAGTGAAGATGGAAGTATCCAGATTCATCTGATGATCTTCACTCAAAGATTTGTCTTCCTGCACCATCCTCCCCCATTTAAGAGTGATTATTCGAGAAGCACTTCATGATGTTGAAAAATGAGAGTTGAACACTGACAAACTAAAGATTACTGGAGATTAAGGAAAGTGCGTGAAGTAAGATTTCAAGTCACCTGGAGCCAAGGATATAGTGAACCAATTGAGGACTAACACATACAGCAAGAAAAAAACATCTAATTTTATCTTCAAGGAGATGAAAGAAAGAAGGAGGAAGTTTTGGGAAAAAATCAAATACTAGATTTGATGTTAAATAAAAATCTCTTTGTAATTCAATGCCTACCCCACACTCACATTCTCAACCCTACTTTTTGGTTACCATCAATGCATCGATACCGTATTCCTTTTTCTCCACGAGAAATACTCAATATTTCAAGACAATTGTGTGATAAATAAATTGGCCTATGACTTCTTATTAAGAATAGCTGTGTTTCAAAGAGAACTATGTTCCCATAATCGCTTAATCTCTTGGAGCACAGATAATTGAAATATGGCTGTAAAGACTTGTGTTCGCTTAATAAACACAAAATTGATTGGCCTAAATGGATTTTGTACTTATTTTAGGGAAAAACAGCAAAGGACAAAAAGTGACTATCTTAAAAAGAAAGAACTATTGCATTTAACACCCCCCAATTATCTAGCCATTTCGAATATCAACATTATCCCAGTGCAATTCATTTTTTCATACATCATTCTGTGTTACTGTTTTATGCCTTCATATTAGCAAAATATGAATTTGTTAAAAAAATAAAAATAAAAATAGGGCGAGGTGGCGGCGCCTGTAGTCCCAGCTACTCGGGAGGCTGAGGCGGGAGAATGGCGTGAACCCGGGAGGCGGAGCTTGCAGTGAGCTGAGATCCGGCCACTGCACTCCAGCCTGGGCGACAGAGCGAGACTCCGTCCCAAAAAAAAAAAAAAAAAAAAAACCTTTGATCTTTTAAAAAATCCCTCTGTAGCAAAACAATTTTTGAAAATGTATGGAGAACCAGAGTATTTTAAAGATATTTTTACTGCATTTGCTAACAGCAAATTTAAGGGGATACTGGAACACAAATAAGCAATTTAACCGATGTATGTTCAATGCAATGGTGTTTTATGTTTTGAATTTACTTTATTGTCTCACCTGAATCTAGATCTTGGTCAGGTCAGTTTTCTTAGAAGACCTCTAGAGGGCGATGTCTCATTTAAATTATAACTGAAGGCAATCTAAAGTTCCTTTGGCCCTGGACCTTAATAAGTGAATCTTACTAAAGTGCCAGATTAAGTAACCACTGCATATATAACTTGCCTTTTAGCAGACTGAAAAAAAAAATCTACCTAGCCAGCAAAGTCAAAACGAAATGCCTCCTTTGAGCCTACATTGAACCCCTTTGATGGTTTACACACCTTCAACAAATTCTCAAAGTCATTGGTTTAACCATTCTTGGACGCACCCAGTTCTGAGTTCAGTTATGTGTTCTTTTCTTTTCAACTGAAAGCTGTATGTCTTTTCTCAGCATCATGCATGTTATTTTCTCTTTCTTCCATTCTTACCAGTATGTCCCCATTTACAAAACAAAAACAATAATAATCAGAAATAGTCCTATGAAACCGTTCATTCTGTTTAGCCATTGACTGATCTTGCTCTAACCTTAACATTTTGTGATTATTGACCGTTGTTGCATTTAACACGCCCCAATTATCTAGCCATTTCGAATATCAACATTATCCCAGTGTCATTCATTTTTTCATACATCGTTCTGTTACTGTTTTAATGCCTTCATATTAGCAAAATATGAATTTGTTTAAAAAAAAACCTTTGGTCTTTTAAAAAATCCCTCTGTAGCAAAATACATTTTTTTGTTTTTTATAGCGACAGAGTCTCATTCTGTTGCCCAGGCTGGAGTGCAGTATCTTGATCTCAGCTCACAGCAACCTCCCTCCGCCTCCCAGGTTCAAGCAATTCTCCTACCTCAGTGTCCCGAGTAGCTGAGACTACAGGCAAACGCTGCTACGCTGGCTAATTTTTTTTTTTTTTTTTTTTTTTTAGTAGAGGTGGGGTTTCACTGTGTTGCCCAGGCTGCTCTCGAACTCCTGAACTCAGGCAATCGGCAATCCTCCTGCCTCCGGATCCCAAAGTGCTAGGATTACAGGCGCAAGCCTGGAGACTGGTTTTAGATTTTCTCATAATCTCAAAACTGCATAGCTGGACTGAATGTTGTCATTGATCACAGGGCATCCGACAAATATGTATTCAAATTTTTGTGACCTTAAGCTAATTACTTAACCTCTCTAGGTTTGGTTTCCTCATTATTAAAATGAGAATAACATCTAACTCAAAATGGTTGTGGTGGAAATTAACGAGATGATGCAGTAAAGCAGTAAACACAGTGTCTGACACAGTCAAAACTAAATGGCAGCTACTATGATGTCTCTTTCTGATTTTAAGTGTGAGCCCTGACAAGTTGCCACCCAAGAACTAATCTAACGTAATACCTTGAAATGCTCCTCTCTTCTCTCCTTCATTTCACCTGTTCCTTTGCAGTCTACATATATTCTTCAGGAGCCACCTAGAGTTTTTCTGTTGAAGAACTTTCCAAATTTCATGATCAATTTGAATTGTCCATTCCCTTTGCTCCAAACAAACTCTACTGATCCTTCTGTTATAGGCTTGATGTATTTTTTACGTACCTGCACATCAGCATCTTCCAATAAGCTATGAAATTTGCAAAGTCAGAAACTGCATTTTATACACTTGTGCCTTCCCAAAAGCAAAAGCATGGCATGTAGTCTGTACTCGACAAAGCTTTGCATGAAGGAATGAATGAATGACCCATGACTGACCTCACCTTGACCACAATTCCAATCTCATGATTCCCACAGTCATTTCTGAGTAGATTGCAAAATCAATCTGCTCTGCACTTTTCCCAGGGCAGTGGGAGGGACTGCTTATCTAGTCCCCTTTGATTTGGGGCCAGAAGGAATTGCTTTTGGGAAGATTGCCCTGCTGAAAACAGTAAACCTTTCACTCTATTACTTTTTCTTGATTTCCTTTTTCAAACTTTCTTTGTCATAGCAGGCTAATAAGGATTTAAGCCATGTTTCTGTGCCCACTAAATGCTTCTGCCAAAGATCAGAAAGGAGATGCAAAATTGGAAATAGCCTTGCTAGATTTCTGGCATTATGGATAATTAAATTTTTATGATGTTATTTAAATTTTACAATTAAGAAACAGAAAAGAACTGTCCATGGCTGAAAAAAAAGTTGCGGTACTCTATTAAACCCTATTGTTCCACTATAGCAAAAATAATCTGACCAATGTGTTTTTAAAAAAGTCATAAAAGATAATGGCAGTCACATGGCATTTTGAAGATTAAAGGACAGATTGATTTTTATTTTTGTGTTTTTATTTTTCAAATGAAAGTTGTCTGCTTTAGCTGATAAGATTCAATTATTTAGCTAAATAAAAAACACAATCTCTACATTCCTGTGTTCAAATAAAATCTTCAGTCACACTTTTTAAACAATTGAGATAATAATTACCTCTTATATCTCAGACCTACCCTGAATGAAATTCAAATGCATTATTTGATGGAATCAGTCACATTGAAGTACATCTTGGCCAGAATTTAATGATGGCTTGGAGACACTGGAGAAGTTTTACAGTAATTTCATGTGTCTAAAAGGTCTGAAAAAAAATAACGTATTCAAGGAAATTTCAAAAATTGGGATTTTCAAGCAGAAAAGAATTTTGTAAGAGTAGGATAATAAGACATAATAGGATACCCTCAAAACATAAAGTATCACTAATATATAAGGCTTCCTCACCAGCTGTCTTCACTACTATAGAGAGGGACACATGCTTGCCTGCCGTCTTGGCCCAGGCAGAAGCCCAGGGAGTACCTTCTCCTATAAGGATCTAGTAAAGCTTATTGATTGTCTCAGCGTGTGCCTGCAAATGGACACTCCATAATGAGCAATGATTTAATCTTCTATAGATTTGGTTCTAAGTTTAAAAAATAATTTTGAGTTAAGGTGCTTTGGGGGCATCTCACCATTAACCCACACATGGCCAGCACATTCTAACTCTAATTTGCAATCCTAGATGTCACACGTGGAACACATCTTATGAAGAATTAGCTTCATCTTCAAGTAAGAAGTAAAGTTCCGCCTTTCGGCTCTCTGATCAGCACCATGGCGGTTGGCAAGAACAAGCGCCTTACGAAAGGCGAAAGGCGGCAAAAAGGGAGCCAAGAAGAAAGTCGTTGATCCATTTTCTAAGAAAGATTGGGATGATGTGAAAGCACCTGCTATGTTCAATGTAAGAAATATTGGAAAGACGCTCGTCACCAGGACCCAAGGAACCAAAATTGCATCTGATGGTCTCAAGGGTTGTGTGTTTGAAGTGAGTCTTGCTGATTTGCAGAATGATGAAGTTGCATTTAGAAAATTCAAGCTGATTACTGAAGATGTTCAGGGCAAAAACTGCCTGACTAACTCCCATGGCATGGATCTTACCCAGGACAAAATGTGTTCCATGGTCAAAAAGTGGCAGATAATGATTGAAGCTCATGTTGATGTCAAGACTACCAATGGTTACTTGTTTCATCTGTTCTGTGTTGGTTTTACTAAAAAACGCAACAATCAGATACGGAAGACCTCTTATGCTCAGCACCAACAGGTCCGACAAATCCGGAAGAAGATGATGGAAATCATGACCCGAGAGGTGCAGACAGATGACTTGAAAGAAGTGGTCAATAAATTGATTCCAGACAGCATTGGAAAAGACATAGAAAAGGCTTGCCAATCTGTTTATCTTCTCCATGATGTCTTCGTTAGAAAAGTAAAAATGCTGAAGAAGCCCAAGTTTGAACTGGGAAAGCTCATGGAGCTTCATGGTGAAGGCAGTAGTTCTGGAAAAGCCACTGGGGATGAGACAGGTGCTAACGTTGAATGAGCTGATGGATATGAACCACCAGTCCAAGAATCTGTTTAAAGTTCAGACTTCACTTAGTGTCAAATTAAAAGTGCTATTTGTGGAAAAAAAGAAAAAGAAGTAAAGTTCTTGGTACATTCTCTACAGATTTCAGAAGCTAACTGCACTCTCAGATGGTTAGTTTGGGCCATATTTCATAATTCAAGCAGATTATCTTCATTAGCATAGTCTTTTCTTCTCTCCCTTTCTCTTCTTTCCTTCTCTTTTACCAATTCTCAATGTTTTCTCTTGTTTCTCTTATTAGTACATAGTTACGTAGAAAAAGCTAAAATTCCACAGTAATTGGCCATCATTGATATTACTCCAAATTGTGTTTTTCCATAGCACACAAAAATTGGGAATTTGATACAACTGAACTAAAAGAAACACAAAAATGCAGTTAATAAGTGTTAGTCTAGACTAGCTTCCTAGAGCAGTCCCTATTTTCCCCCATGCTCTGACCATCTGGTGTTTATGTGACATTCACAGATTTGGGGCCATTTACAATTATCTTCTATGTAATAAAAGTTACATTAAACACCCTAAAGCAAATTAAAAGGATCAGAATCAGAAAGTACTCTTGAGTGAACACTGGATGGTATGCATTTTGTAGTTGCCTAATAACAAAATTATTTGAGATTTGCCTAAGTTTTCATAGAGAGAGCAAAAATGGAAATTGTGTGACCAGTCAAAAACAAGGAAGTCAAATAGAAGAAGTCAAGAGGGGACTCGGGACTACATAATGGCTTACCAAGGCACATTAACCAAAATCAATTTCAAAAAGTAACATCTTGATTCAAGGGTATGCTTAAAATGTCTAGAAACTCAAAGTCAAAATTTAACACAAATTTACTTTTTTTAATGAAAAAGTAAATATATCTACTAAGAGTCTCCATGTTCCTTCACTTAGTCCCTCAGAGATGTAGAAGTTCTTGGAGTGCTTTCAAGTTCATGTCTCTAGAGTGACATGCTGTGAAAGTTATAATTAGCCAAGCAATAAAAATGTGCCAATTCATTTTGCATAATATTAGCATTCTAGAATATAAAGATTGCCAAAAATATTAACATATTGCTACAAATAATCTCGAATAATAAACATCATATTTCTTTAACTTTGATACAAGTTAGTTCAATAAAAATTACTCAGGTTAACAGATAATCTGACATTAAGAAATGACAATAAATCAAACATAATTATTAAACTTAATTTATGTTGGGGATGTGATTTATCACTTCAAACCACTGAATATTCCCAAAATGAAGTGAATTGAAACCTCACAATAATGAGTAATTATTTAATGTTAACAAAGAACAGATTATATTCAGATCTTGTGCAATTTACGGTGCATGTGATATTTATTAGTATTTGGCTGGCTAAGTCTATAATTCTTCCAATTTTTGTTTAACTGAAATTGTTTTGAATCGAGTTTAGTGAGCAAGATGAGTTCTCATTTTATTAACAAAGTTTCCAGCACTTAATAATAAAAATTGGTGATGTAATTTTAAAAATATCTTTATTGCCTAGCAATGAGAAAGAACATGCAACTAAGATAAATAAGTATCGACTGAGGCACACTCTAGAAAATTACCACAATGTTTTTCTTTCATCAATTCTAAATCCATTAATCTTTTTGTTGTAATCAAAGGTAATAGCACTATTTCTTTTTTTTTTTTTTAATTATACTTTAAGTTCTAGGGTACATGTGCACAATGTGCAGGTTTGTCACATATGTATACATGTGCCATGTTGGTGTGCTGCACCCGTTAACTCGTCGTTCGCATTAGGTATATCTCCTAATGCTATCCCCTCCCCGCTCTCCCCACCCCATGACAGGCCCCGGTGTGTGATGTTCCCCACCCTGTGTCCAAGTGATCTCATTGTTCAATTCCCACCTATGAGTGAGAACATGTGGTGTTTGGCTTTCTATCCTTGTGATAGTTTACTCATAATGATGGTTTCCAGCTTCATCTATGTCCCTATAAAGGACATGAATTCATCCTTTTCTGTGGCTGCATAGTATTCCATGGTGTATATGTGCCACATTTTCTTAATCCAGTCTATCACTGATGGACATTTGGGTTGGTTCCAAGTCTTTGCTATTGTGAATAGTGCCACAATAAACATACATGTACATGTGTCTTTATAGCAGCATGGTTTATAATTCTTTGAGAATATACCCACAATGAGATACCATCTCACACCAGTTAGAATGGTGATCTTTAAAAAGTCAGGAGAGTGTTGAAGAGGATGTGGAGAAATAGGAACACTTTTACACTGTTGGTGGGACTGTAAGCTAGTTCAACCACTATGGAAGACAGTATAGCGATTCCTCAAGGATCTAGAACTAGAAATACCATTTGACCCAGCCATCCCATTACTGGGTATGATAGCACTATTTCTACACATTTGGACAAAAGTATACTTTTCATCATGTTTATGCCTTTTAATATTACTTAGTAGAAGTTAGGTGTATTAAAAATATGTATGCATTAAATCAATTCATAATAATTAAAAGCTTTCCAACACATCTAATATTTAAGAAATTGTATTCCTAGTTAGTAGTATTTGATCTTTACTTTTCATCAATGAGATACATAAACCATACATGACTTTTAAAAATTAAATATGTCTGAAGAACATCATTACTTTTCTCCACTTCTGCTTTCAGAAGCAAAAACCATTTACTGTTCTGAATTCCTCCAGTAGTCATCTCCATAATTCCGAATCATGTGTTTATATTGATTTTTATTGGCTTATTGGATGAAGATATCACTTATTGACTTTGAGATATGATAGGGGAGAATTTACCTCACTGAAGCCACATTTTTTGCTCTTTATTCCCAATGATTATTTCATTCTTTATGGCTGCTTCCCTGGTTACCATTGCAAATTTAATTAACTGACATAAACCACCTATTTTTGATTCCTTAGTGACAATATCTCTTTTACATTTTGCTGAAGAGTAAAAGAGAACCATCTTTTCCTCCTTTCTCCTAAATCTTCCATATATAACATGTATCTATGGATTTACTTTTATATCATCAGATTTGGTAATATTTATATTCTGTTTTGGGTTGATTTGCAGAGACTAAAAAATTTTAAAATTATATTATTGTTGATAATGTTCACTCCAGAGCCATCTAGTGTGTTGATAATGCTTTCCTCCTTTACAGGCCAAATATCAAAACTTTTGTGCTTCTTAATAGGACATATATTATGCTTTTTAGGGGGTAAGCTTCATTTACCTTTATCTTCTACTCAAGTTTTCTAAAGTTTCATCTTTCTCCCCCTTGCCCCCAGAAAGGTGCTTCCAGATGATTCCATTTGCTCTCTTCATTTTGGTGCTCTGGGTCTATGCCTAACATTATCTAGGATGTCCCATTATTACCTCTTTGGGTTACATCCACCCACTGTTTCCTGAATCCCTTGTCTTTCTCTTACTTGGTTTCTTAAGCTTTTCTCAAAAAACTTCAAAGAGAAAGTGTGTGTAACATAAACATTCTGAGATTATGAATATCTGAAAATGACTTTACTCTGCCCTCAAACTTGATTAGTAGTTTGGCTGGGTATAGAATTCTAGGCTAGAGGGTGTGGTGGTGGACGCCTGTAGTCCCAGCTACTCGGGAGGCTGAGGCAGGAGAATGGCGTAAACCCAGGAGGCGGAGCTTGCAGTGAGCCGAGATCGTGCTACTGCACTCCAGCCTGGGCGACAGAGCGAGACTCCGGCTCAAAAAAAAAAAAAAAAAAAAAAAAAAAAAAAAAAATTCTAGGCTAGAAGTAATTTTCTGCTCAGAATTTTAAAGGTGCCGTTGCAGCAACATTTAATAATCAATGTTGCTAATGAGCAGTCAGGCTAATATTGCCTGGTGTTTGCTCCCTTCAAAGTTATCTGCTTTTTCTCCCACAAAACTTCATACAACATCATTTTATGTAACTATGTTCTTCACTTTAAAAATATTTTTCATAGTTTGAAATTTCATGGTTTGAAATCCTCTACATTTCTGATGTGGACTGAATGTTGTGTCCCCCCAAAATTCACAACCTTGAAATCCTAATCCTTAATGTCATAATATTAGGGGGTGGGGCTTTTGGGAGGTTATTAAGATGGAGCCCTTAGAAACGGGATTATTGCCCTCATAACAAGAGATACCAAGGGATTATTTACAGAAAATGAGAAATCAATGTTTAAACCACCCACTCTATGGACTCTGTAATAGCAGCCCAAGCTAAGGCAATCTTTTGTCTTTTCTGTCAATATTTCTAAGTCTCTATGTCTCTTTGTCCTACATTCTGAGAGGTTGCCTTCATTTATTTCCCAAGTCATCACTTTAGCTTGTAAATTACAGTATTTTTATTCATGAGCTCTTTCTTGTTCCTTGATTATGTTCCCTAAAAAATACTTGAGGATACATTATGTGTCAAAGCACATTAACTTAAAAGGCTTGTACTTTATTGCATGCAAATGATACCTCGATGAAGTTGATTTTATAGCTAGAAACTATCCACTTATTTCTCCCTTTTAAACTCTCTTTCTCTTTATTCTGAAAAATTTTTCCTGGTGATCTTTTTCTTCTATCTATATCAACCTTGTGCTTATTCTCTCATCCAGTATTAAACAACTTTTAACACATAACCCAAATTATACTAGACGTCCCCAGGAATCAGATCTACACACCTGGCTATAGAGCCGAAGTTCTATTTATTGTCTTTCTCCCTGACCATATTCATGAATTATGTCTCTTATTCATCAAGTTTTAATAATACAATTTTTGCTTGTTTGTTTGTTTGTTTGTTTGTTTGTTTTTTGAGACGGAGTCTCGCTCTGTCGCCCAGGCTGGAGTGCAGTGGAGCAAATAATCCACTACACTCTGTGGATTACTGTGGATCTCGGCTCACTGCAAGCTCCGCCTCCCGGGTTCCCGCCATTCTCCTGCCTCAGCCTCCCGAGTAGCTGGGACTACAGGCGCCCGCCACCTCGCCCGGCTAATTTTTTTGTATTTTTAGTAGAGATGGGGTTTCACCGTATTAGCCAGGATGGTCTCGATCTCCTGACCTTGTGATCCGCCCGCCTTGGTCTCCCAAAGTGCTGGGATTACCGGCGTGAGCCACTGCGCCTGGCCTGTTTTTGCAGTTTTGAAAGTGCCAAACCCAACCCTGCCCTCCTGCCTCAAGACTTTCTGCTGCTTCTGTCTGGAACTCATTTCCTCTGGCCATCTCCCACCTGACTCCTCATCATTTATATATATACCTCATCTCTTCAAACAGTCCTCTGTCAAGCCGTTTTTGCCTTGCTATAAAGATATATCTGAAGCTGGTAACTTATAAAGAAAGGAGGTTTAATTGGCTCACAGTTCCACAGGCTGTATAAGCATGGCACTGGCATCTGCTTGGTTTTGAGGGAGGCTTCAATGAGCTTTTACTCATGGTAGAGGGCAAAGCAGAAGCAGGCACATCACATGGTGACAGCAGAAGCAAGAGAGAGAGAAGAAAGATGCCACACACTTTTAAACAGCCAGATCTTGCTAAACCATTCACGAGAAATCTACCCCCACGATCCAATCACCTCTCAACCAGGCTCCACCTCCAACACTGGGGATTACAACTCATCATGAGATTTAGGGGGAACAATGTCCAAACTATATCAAGTCCTAAACGTGACTACATTATGTAAAGATCTCGATGTACTTCTCTACTTTTACATTTTCTATATAGCACTTAGCACTCTCTAAAATAATCTTGGCTGGGTGTGGTGGCTCATGCCTGTAATCCCAGTGCTTTGGGAGGCCAAGGCAGATGGATCACCTGAAGTCACGAGTTCGAGTCCAGCCTGGTCAACATGGTGAAACCCCATCTCTACTAAAATACAAAGATTGTCTGGGTGTGGTGGCACTCACCTGTAGTCCCAGCTGCTTGGGAAGCTGAGGCATAAGAATTGCTTGAACGCAGGAGGCAGAGGTTGCACTCAGCTGGAATCATGCCACTGCACTCTGACCTGGGCGACAGACTGAGACTCCATCTCCAATGAATGAATGAATGAATGAATGAATAAATAAATAAACAAAATAAAATAATCTTATTTCATTTTCTGTTTCCCCTCAGCAGAAAAAGCCTCTATCAGTTGGGTTTTCTTTATTGACACACATAATATTTTATAACATGCTTGTATATCTGCATTTTATCAGCTTCCACCCCCAATAATACCTATATTAAACAACAGATTGCACAATCCTGATTTAAAAACAAAAAATCTAGACAGAGCATGACTAGGTTTTGAAATCAGAAAATGGGAAAGGCCTTTGCAAGAATTCGGGTTCCCCATTTACTGAGCATCCGTGGTCTAATCAGTAAGATGAAGATGACAATATTTCCTGTGGACGAGACTCTTTAAAAAAATGATATGACTGTTTTCCTAGAACAGAAACATGGTAGATGCTCAATAAATTTAAATCATGTTTCCTATCATCATGCATTCATTCCAAAAATATTGACAGAACACTTGCTCTCCATCATATTCTTGACAATTTTGAATCTCCATGAATATTCCTAATGCAGGAAACTTAAAACCCTCCAAGAAAATCCATTCCATTGTGAATCAACACCAATGTTAGGATGTTTCATTTATGTGAATGGGGTATTTGTCCTCTCGTCTTCACAGAGTCTTCTATATGGCAGGCTTGTAACAACGTTCATCTCTTCTTCTTCGCTGCAGCTTAACTGTCCCCACTTGTCATAAGCAGTCCCCAGATGACACAGCTGTTATTTTCTGGCTTAATTTCTGTTTGTCAGTTTTCCATGTAGTGCTTATTGCACAGAACGCCATGCAATTCCCCAAGTGTTTTCACACTGGGGCATACTGGAAAAAGACGGTCATCTCCTGAGTTTATTTTACTCATCATCACATTAACTTGCAATTTTTCAAGTGGCATCATATGAAGATTCATGTTGAGGCTCCTTAATCTTACCACATATGTTTCTGTTAAATAATATTACCTTCATATTGAACTTTTGCAGATGATTTTTTCGCTTAATTCAAGACTACAATGATTCTTAATACATTTCAGACAAAAAGAATTTACCTATATCCTATGCTTTCAATATTCTAATGATTTTTTAATGGGCACCAAGTTTTAACAGTAGGGAACATTCTCAACTTTTTCCTCTGAATTCGAATAGTGCGGAATGCTAACCATTATGTAATTCATGTTTGCCTTCATCTCTACTCATTAAAAATGAAGTTTTGAAAATATTGACATCTGGGCTTTATGCATGTATACTTGTACCATCTGGTGGATGTTATTTCCTTGTGGAATAAAAGAATTACATAGTATTTTAGGAAGGCAGATTTGGCACACGTAGCCACACATATGGAAGAAAATGAAAAAAACAAATTGGTCAGTTAATTCTAAATCTGAATTTATTAACAAGTAAGTCATAGATGCAAACATCTGGAATGTATAGCCACTAGAGCAAATTTAAATCTAATTATTTAAAACATCCTTATTTTATGTCCATTAAAATTAATATTTTGGCAGAACAGACTCATATTTTATATCTATATTATAAATTCAAATTATTATTTTATCAGGATAATTTTATATTCCAACTAGACCATTCTCAACATTCAGTACCTTGTAGGACAGAATTTGTTCTAAGGAGAGGAGGACTGTGTCAGTTTTTAACTGAATCAAATTTTGTAAGGATAAGTATCCCTAGAGAGAGACTGAACTCACCTTCATAATGTTTTTCTGGTTTTCCTTAGCCCCTCAACCAAAGCATCCATATATAATGATTTTGCAATACAGTCACCTAAAGTTTATTTGGAAAACTTTGAAAAATAAATTTATTAAATTATGGTGGATAATTTTTGTTCAACCACTATGCAATCCCCTCAGTTTCTGGTATGAGAGTTTGATTTTCCTTAGGCTAACTTTATCTGACTCACTTTTACTACACATTCCATATCTCCAAAACATGGCAGTGTAATGCTTCCTGAACTAAGGAGTTTATCTCTTCCTTTCGGCCATCAGGTACACAGAATGGCATTGATTTAAGTTGGAACAATGCATGTTATCCCTACCACCACTTTTACTGAAACAATAGAGAAAAACAGACTTACATGTTTACTGAGCTTATTGATCAAGGAGGATATAAGGCCAGAAGTATGGAAGATTATTTTCGAAATGACTTGGAAATAGTTACCTTAAAAGTGAAAGACTACAGGCTATGAACTGAATGCTTGTGGCCCCAGACAATTCATAGGCTGAAATCTTCATCTTCAGATGGTATTCGGAGATGGGATCTTTGGGAGTTTACGAGCTCATGAGGAGGGAGCCCTCATGATAGGATTAGTGCCCTTATAAGAAGAGACATCAGAGACTTTGCTTACTCTCCTCGAGCTCTCTGCCGTGTAAGGACACAGCAAGAAGACAGCCATCTACAAGCCAGGAAGAAGGCCCTCACCAGAACCAAGCCACGCTGACATCTTGATCTCAGACGCCACAGCCTCTAGAACTGTGAGAAATAAGTTTCTGTCATTTGTTTTTGTTTGTTTTTTGTTGCCAATTTCTTTTTTTTTTTTTTTTTTTTTTTTTTTTTTTTTTTTTTTTTTTTTTTTGAGACTGAGTCTCACTCTGTCGCCCAGGCTGGAGTGCAGTGGCACGATCTCAGCTCACTGCAAACTCCGCCTCCCGAGTTCACGCCATTCTCCTGCCTCAGCCTCCTGAGTAGCTGGGACTACAGGTGCCCGCCACCATGCCTGGCTAATTTTTCATATTTTTGTTTTTTTTTTTTTAGTAGAGACGGGGTTTCACCATGTTAGCCAGGATGGTCTCAATCTCCTGACCTCCTCATCTGCCTGCCTCGTCCTCCCAAAGTGCTGGGATTACAGGCGTGATGAGCTACCGTGCCCAGCCATAAGTTTCTGTCATTTAAGCTAGCCAGACTATGGTATTCTGTTATTGCAGCCTGAACCGACTAATATATCACATTCAGAAAATGATAGCAGGCAGATAGACAGAGACACATGTATAGAGATATTGTTTAATCATCTGGATCTTGCTCTGCCTGAAAATCTATTTCTGATCTTTTCAGTTATGCGAGCCAATAAAAGTTCTTTTTTCTTTATACCATTTTTTAAATAAAGATTCTGCCCATCTACAACAGAAAGATAGTGATTAAAGCACATTTTGAGCTCTCAAACACTCCTGCCATTTCTCTCAAGCCCTAGACTCACATTGGAACAACATTTCAAGGACAAGCAACTAGATGACCACTAATAGTTGTGTATAGTTTTCACCCTTCTCAAAAAATATACATAGTAAGGAAATGTCAAGATGAGTGCCAATTTAACTCTGTTCCACTAATTACAATAGCAATGGAACAAAGCTATAGTACTTGTAAGAAAAAGACAATATAAACAATCTATAAAGGAATATTTCAACTACAGCAGTAGTCAACAAACTATGGTTCATGGAACAAAACTGGCCCACCACCTCTTTTTGTAAATAGTGTTTGTGTAATATAGCCCAACCCACCCATACTGCCTGTTTTGGTGTTACAATGGTAGAGTTGAGTGGTAGACACAAAGGCTCTATGACCTGCAATGTCTGCAGTATTTACTATCTGGCCCTTTACATAAAAGATTGAAGTCCCTGTTACTGTGCACCACCAATTAAAGTATGCACTATAAAAGTGATCAAATGTGTCCATTACAAGCCCATAAGTAGCATTTGCCTGATCTCTGGATCCCACAAATCAAAACTAGATTGAAAGTGTCAGTTTTTAATGGCATCCAAATCTGTCATATAAACATTCAGTAGCCAGTTATTAGCAATGTGGATAACTCTTCACCTGTATGTTTTTGGACACACAATTCAACTATTTCTCAATGTTCCTTCTAGTTAGGTGCGGCCATGCGACTGAGCCCTGGCAATAAAATGTGATGCAAAGTGATGTGCACTGCTTAACCCTTCAAGACTGGCCCATAAACCCTTCTCACTGATGGGATTGTCACCTTCTACCAGCTTGTTGCAAAATGACTGCAGGGAACTTGCAATCAACATATTTAATAAGGTACAACCATAATGTGGAAGGAACATGGACTCCTATATCCCCAGTTGAAGGACAGTTACCCAGATTAGGAAAAACCATTTGGGACTTTATGTGTGGATAAATAAATTTTTCTCATCTTTGAGACATTCTACATTTTTAAATTTCTTAACAATTAGTGTCACCTTAACGAATACAGAGTAAAAGTATTCAAGCTCTTAAATTTTTTTCTCCTGGTCATCTTTGCAAATATTGTTGTTATGCTCTCTGCACTAGGATGGAAAACTTCGCAAGATAAATGAATGAATAAATAAATAAGCAAACAAATGTTTTCATATTTACCTTCAAGTGAAGAGGAAGGTTAACCTAGTAGGTTTTATCTTTACCTCTGTTTATAAAATGTATATCTCACCTAAAAATTAAGAACACTTAATTTAAGAGATCTATTTTTGTTTATGCTTGGTAAGCTATTAAGCATCAGTGCCATGGAAAGTATATTTTCCTACAGGTACTATGGAAAGTAAATTTATGATTACAAAAAATAATTAACATATTTTAAAACATTCTATTACTACACAGTTATTATTTCAGAGCATTCTCTGTGATCCCAGTGTTTCTTCTATATATTGACTAATCTTTTATCTTTATCTTATTATTATATAACAAACAAAACACTTTGGAATTAAGAAATAGAAATAAAAGAAAGAAATATCACTACCTGCTTTTCCATTCACTTTTCCTGAGAACTTATTTTATGGGCAGCCAGGTTTGGAAAACAGGTTTCCAAACTCTAACATAAAGCCCTAAGACTATACATGTACAGCAATTTTCCCTCTCAGAAATACTGACCTCTTAGCAATCTTTATTTGTAGGTTAAACATCCCAGGTACCCGTATGTTGAACCATAGGATGGTTAATTTTATATGTCAAATTGAATGGACCACAAGATGCCCAGATACTTGCTTAAACATTCTTGGTGCATCTGGGAGGGTGTTTCTGGATGAGACTGACAGTTCAATGAGTCGACTGAACAGACTGCCCTCCCAGTGTAGACTGAACAGACTGCCCTCCCAGTGTAGACTGAACAGA